>NC_053027.1:156723360-156979756 GCF_003073215.2 Triticum urartu
ACCGTATTACAACACTATGCAGCCCTTGAGCAAGATAGTTCTATCTTACGCCAACAGGAATTCAGGGAGTGATAAAAGGCAAAAAATTGCTCCTTTTCAGTCCACGTCATTTGTAGCCGACCATCAACTGATTCATATTAGTGGGCGCTGGATGCAAAGGTGGCAGCCAACCCACTGTACACAACGACATGTAGACATATGTTTTTACACATACATATATAGCACTAAGCTAGCTAGTAGTTTTTCTTTGAAAAAGAACAAAAGATGGCTAGTAGTTTTTTTCTCAAAAAAAAGGTTGATTAGGAATTCTAAATTGGTAGAGATGAACTTCCCCTATTGAACCAGTAATAGATCTTTTAAAACATATATAATAGACATTTTTGAAATACCCCATATAAATAAAAGTATTTTTTAGAAATGATTAACATGCAGGGTAATAGCATATTTAGAATCTAAACATTTTTCTAAGCATTTTCCATTTATAACATGTTAAGTTTTATGTTAATATTTAAAAGATATGAATATTTTAAAAAGTACTTGAATCTGCAAAAAAAAAGTTAGAGTAGCTGAACCGTATTACAACACTATGCAGCCCTTGAGCAAGATAGTTCTATCTTACGCCAACAGGAATTCAGGGAGTGATAAAAGGCAAAAAAAAAGGATAACTGGGATTCAAACTTGGGTGTCCCAAGTAGAAGAGCATGGCACCAACCAGTCAAGCTATTGTAGACTTGTTATACAACATGGCAGTATTTTATTTGAACTAAACACGATGGGCAACGACGTAAGGGAAAAACGAATCGTTTTTTCCACTTACGGGTGACATTGATGGGTAATTTTTGCTAACTTCAAGGGTAATTTGAATGACGTACGACCAGAAGCAATATCTGCTTTATTATTAGAGAAAGATAAAAAATATACACCAAATCATGAATAAAAAATATATAAATACCACCGTGTCATATGTAATTCCAAAAAGAAGCTACTTACCAACCAACTTGATGTCGGTGTTGTCAACAAGCCACTTGGCACCATCCTCTGTAAATCCAACGTAACTCATATCACCTCCTTCCTTCCACATGAGTCCTCTATAAATCATTTGCTTAGATGCATGTAGTATGATGTGGTAAAAAAATACATTATCTACTTGAGTATGTGCCCTTAAAAGAGGCCATACCTGTCTGTGTTCAATGTCCTGAAGAGAACTCGACGAACACCTTTCGGTATATTTAGGGATTCCATTGCTTCAGCTGCATAGAATTAGTGCGGAATCATCTACCGGATGCTAGGTGGCATCCATGGTAACTATAATATAATTAGTTAGCCCAAATATCAACAGTTGTTTTTCTATTGAAAAGGCAAATGGTGAACACTAGAATCATATCCTATTATATATTTGAGAGCGAACCACACTAATTCTATTTATCTTAACATGCAACTATGCCACCTCAATATGAAAGAGAAAAGAGCCACCATGACATGCTAACATGTATGGGAAAAGATTCACCACGACATGCACATGCGTTGAAAATGATTCACCAGAATGTGCAACAATGCATGTGAAAACTATTACAGTACTTGTATTTCACAGATATCTTATATCTATATAATGATCAAATATTCATGTTCCAACTTTAATAAAATATATAGCCAACAATTTTCATAATAATGTGCCGGGTATCATCTAGTACAACTAAGCACATGATTCTCCCTTAACATATTTATCACAACATGCAGCAATGTCACATCAACATGCAAGCGTGGATGCGAAAAGACTTAGCTAAAAATCCAACCACGAATGCAGAAATGCTCAAATGTTTTAGTTATACTATACTACTTATATTCAAAAAACATTTTGTAATTATACAACAATCATATGTTTTTAGATTTTTAGTTCGTATATTATTAATCAAAATATTTATGTTCATATAACCAAATCTCATTGAAATTTATTGTAAAATATCCCAAAGCAACCCACATGGGGTATCATCTAGTAATCTTAGTGTGCAATGGTTCATATGGAACAACTGCAAAATTCATGTATCTAAAAAAGGAACTCTCTTCCTCGCTTTGCTCTTTGTTTGAGTGGGGGGGGGGTCCAAGTCTACCCATTGCCCTCTTTCCCCTCCTCTCTCTCTCTCTCTCTCTCCACCCACCTCTTTGCCGCATCCGAATGAGGCAGAGTGGCGGAGAACATCGGCAGAAGGCAAGGTGGCGGCCCTAGGTCGTGGATCTGGTGAAGGCTCTTCTCATCGGCATGACAAGGGAAGCTAGGCCACAATGGGCTACAAGGCGGCTTGGTGCATAGGGGGTCTAGGTCCCAGTGCCCAGATATATATGGCGGTTGCGATGGCAATGTCGGTGCATGTGGTGCCAGTGGTTGCCATGCATATTTAAGGGGGTGTGCGCTGGGCTTTGCTCTAGCGTGGTTCCCAAAAGTCGTGGAGGAAGCAGATGGCGGTTGGTGTTGCGTGGAGCCACAAGATGGTCTGACTTGCTGTGGATCTGGGTCTCGGCATCTTGTTCCAGTGATGACTATGGCTACTTATTGTGCATGGGGTCAGCGTTCGCGGGCCTGTGGCAGCAACAGTGGTGGTCCGACCGGACTCTTTCAAAGCCTAGGGGTCTGGCAGGTGGTGCAGTGCCAAGTGAAGACCATGCTTCCGCTCATTGACCGGGACATACAACGACGATGCCCACAGGAGCCGCTTCATTCTTGAAGGCATCATAGGCGCCATGCTTACTCCACTGTCCGGGGCAACTCCGAGGGAAACCCCAAACCCTCTAGGAGATCATAAAATGATGCTGCTAGGCGTCACACCCATTGGGGGTCTTTTTTGAAGTTCGATACCAGCCGGAGGGACTACTAGTAAGTAGTATTTGGTGGTTGTCGTTGGTGTTGCTCAGCCGATGTGATTTGGATTTGATCAAATGGAGGCTAGGCCTGATGTTATCATCTGAAGGTTGTTAGTTTAGCAAGTTTTGATACTCCTCGGATCACCTTGGTTCGGTATGACACTCCTCCCTTTTTTTAGGGGTGTTTTCAGATGGCAACCAGCCGGCCAACGCCTATAGTTGAGTTTATGTTTTCCCCTCTCCATGCATCAAGTTGAGCTGTTGGTGTGCTCATCCCAAGCATTTAAACTGATCTCATACTTTTGACGAATGACAAGCAAAGCAGATCATGATTCTAATAAACCAACAATTGAATACACCATACGAGTAAAATACTTGTATCTCATATTCTCGTGTCATGTTAAATTAATATCTAACACTATATAAGAAGTTTGCTAGCAAGGTGATTCACCAATGATATGATGGAGGAGCTGGAGTTCCATGGAAGGAGTGAAAAACTTGCATGCCTACCTGTTATATTTGTGTGTCTCGGAACATCGACCAGTAATGCAGGACCTGTCCAGCAATAAAAACAAATCATTCTCTCTCTAAGAAAAGTACAAATAATTTACAAGCCATCTCTTTTTTCTTAACATAATGCAACCGCAGATGCTCACGTATATTTGTGTGTACTCGCCAACCATTTTAGCCAAGATGATTGTACCGTGTGCGCACATATGGCAGGCCGGAGAGTGGCAAGATCATCAAAGCTTGGTCGGAGAAAACCGGGGAGCTCACCGTTGAGGACTTCGAGGTCGAGCGTGTCGACGTCGAGGCCGGCGGCGAAGTGGGCCTGGTTAAAGTGGCCCGGCGCGTCGACGTGGGTTCCTATGTGGCACTCCATGCTGAGCTCCGACAAGTTGTAGTCTGACCCGTTCTCCATCGACTCCTTGAGCCGCACGATGGGCCCCACCGTCGCGCCCGGCGCGTACGCCGGCATGCCGGGCCGGAACGCGTGCGTGATGTCCACGATGCGCCCGCCGCCGTACTCCTCCAGCCCCGGGCCGTAGCGCCGGCCGGCCGCGCCTGCGGCAGAGGAGGAGGAGGAGGAGCCGCCCAGGTCCAGCGCCGGCCCACAGGTGTCGGTCTCCGCGTCCGCGTAGCCTGGTTGCGCGTCGCCGGCCGACGTGGCGAGAGCATGGTGCGCTGGGAGGAGGATCAGCAGGAAGATGGTGAGAGCCACCGGGGCCGCCATGGTCGCGTACTTGATGTGCCGAGCGCTCTTGCTCTTGAGTATGTGGATCCTGGGGAGTGATCGCTCTGCTTCTCACGTCGTCTGATAGTGTTAAGACGCGGTAGCTGAAACCACATATAATTTCTAGTTTGTCCAAACAGTCTCCGGCAAAATATCCACTTGTGCGGTCGTGGCCATCTCTCGGAAATGCGACGATACGTTCATTCCTTTGATAGGTTTATATGGTTTGGCAATTTTGTCATCAAATATTATATATAATCGATATGTATTTTTGTTTTATTCATATATCACCAATTCAAACATTCATGCTTCACACAATCAAACCTCTTGAAATATTGCAACCGATGCCCGCGGCAACGCACAAGGTATCATCATCTTAGTATGTGATAAATAGCAAAAAAGTTAAATCAGAGGAAGAAGACTTCCATGTCCTCGTGCGCGCCTGTGGTGCCGAACTGATCTCCTTCCTCCGGTATCCCCTGCACGTGCCGCGATCAGATCTAGGACCTCCACCACCCCTCCTTCGAGCTCCTCCACCTCCCCGGCCAATGCAATCGAGCTCGCGTGCCTCCCGACTGACGGCCGCTCCGACCTCACCGCTCAACTTGGCATGGCAGCCCTCGCCCTCCGTAGGGCGGGCCCAACCATCCGAGGCCACCTCCGGAAGCCCGCGATGAGGTGGCCATTTCGGCACCACCGGTTGCCGCTCCGACATTACCGCCCGCCGCCCCAGCTCCTGCCGCTTAGCTTGTAGCGGCGGTCCTCGCCTCGGCCATCTGAGGCCACCTCCACAAGCCCACATGACGTAGGCCACTTCGGCACCACCGGCTTGCTGCTGCCGCCCCCAGTGTCAGGCCCTGTTCAGACTGTTCTGGTAGCAGAAGCTCCGCTGCGCCCCTCCTAAGGGCAGATACACGATCCTGCCCAGATGGATGGGGGGCTGGAGACTGTCGTCGCTGCTAGTGCGGGATCCGAGCCGGACCTTTAAACATTGTTGCCTTCACCGCTGAGTAAGGTCCCTGTAGCCCCTCCTGGGTTCGTGTGGGTTGGGATGTCCGCTGATGCCACTGACTATGACACCGATGAGTAGGAGTTGGCATCATAGACGCCGCGGGATGCCTCAGTGACGTGTGTGGAGCGTGAGGCGGAGGTGTGCGGGGACCGGCAAAAGGTGGTGCCTCCCGTGCGTCCAGATTTGGGAGATTGGCGAGAATGTTTCGACCGTGAGGCGTCGCCGCAATTCCTGAGTGTCACGCTCCGTGTGGGAATGCGTTAGGAGCTGGCAGCTTGTCTCGAGAGGGCGCCGCCCGACCCTCGCTGCTTTTCCGCCGCCCTGCTGTCAATGTGCGGTCCCCGCATCCGACATGCCTAAGAGACAGGAGATTTCGGTGCTTCTGTCGAAGTCACCGCACACACTCCTGCTGGGATCCTATCTGATGCATGGACCGCCTTCGATCTAGTCACATCGTCCGCTTTTGCCGTGCAAAGAAGCTTGCACACCAAACTTTGGCGCACCAATGTCCGGCTCCATCGCCTGCACCCACCAGTGAAGTAACCACAACAGATTTGCAGTTCCAGACTGCCTTGACTATGCAAGTCAGGTTGGTGGAGGAGGCCCAAGTTGCTTCACACTGAGCTTCGTGACTGCCTTGCGCAAGTTGGGAGTGTTTTGGGGAGAGCGGAAGCCACCTTCGCCAAACTAGAGGTTGTGCTAGATGTGTCTTCGCTGCCTGAAATTTAGACTGGATCTTCAGTTGGGGTGGAAGCAAACCTCTTTGGACATCCCCCCCTTGCTGCAGCATGTCCATCCTTGAGGCCCGTGCTGCTGACTGCCTCTTGGAGTGTAGTCATTGACGGGGTCGTGACTCCAGTGCTGCAGATTATGAGGAGCGTTGCGGCAAGCCTACTTCACCTCTTTCAATGGTGCTTCCGAAGAAGATGGGCAGGTGATGTCTGTGCGTGACGAGGTTGATAAGGTAGGTGCTTTGGCACTAATTTCGATGTGTAACTATAGGGTTTGCCTCTGCCATGTGGGCAACTGGAGGCGCCAAAGTGAAGGAAATATGCCCTACAGGCAATAATAAAGTTATTACTTATTTCCTTATATCATGATAAATGTTTATTATTCATGCTAGAATTGTATTAACCGGAAACATAATACATGTGTGAATACATAGACAAACAGAGTGTCACTAGTATGCCTCTACTAGACTAGCTTGTTGATCAAAGATGGTTATGTTTCCTAACCATAGAAAAAGAGTTGTTACTTGATTAACGGGATCACATCATTAGGTGAACGATCTGATTGACATGACCCATTCCATTAGTTTAGCACCCGATCGTTTAGTATGTTGCTATTGCTTTCTTCATGACTTATACATGTTCCTATGACTATGAGATTATGCAACTCCCGTTTGCCGGAGGAACACTTTGTGTGCTACCAAACGTCACAACGTAAATGGCTGATTATAAAGGTGCTCTACAGGTGTCTCCAAAGGTACATGTTGGGTTGGCGTATTTCGAGATTAGGATTTGTCACTCCGATTGTCGGAGAGGTATCTCTGGGCCCTCTCGGTAATGCACATCACATAAGCCTTGCAAGCATTGCAACTAATGAGTTAGTTGTGAGATGATGTATTACGGAACGAGTAAAGAGACTTGCCGATAACGATATTGAACTAGGTATTGAGATACCAACAATCGAATCTCGGGCAAGTAACATACCGATGACAAAAGGAACAACGTATGTTGTTATGCAGTCTGACCGATAAAAGATCTTTGTAGAATATTTAGGAGCCAATATGAGCATCCAGGTTCCGCTATTGGTTATTGACCGGAGACGTGTCTCGGTCATGTCTACATTGTTCTCGAACCCGTAGGGTCCGCACGCTTAAGGTTTCGATGACAGTTATATTATGAGTTTGTGAGTTTTGATGTACCGAAGTTTGTTCGGAGTCCCGGATGTGATCACGGACATGACGAGGAGTCTCGAAATGGTCGAGACACAAAGATTAATATATTGGAAGCCTATATTTGGATATCGGAAGTGTTCCGGGTGAAATCGGGATTTTACCGGAGTACCGGGAGGTTACCGGAACCCCCCGGGAGGTATATGGGCCTTAGTGGGTTTAGTGGAAGAGAGGAGAAGTGGCCAGGACTGGGCCGCGTGCCCCTCCCCCCCTAGTCCGAATAGGACAGGGAGAGGGGGCCGGCGCCCCCCTTCCTTCTCTCTCTCCTCTTTCCCCCCTTCCCGAATCCTATTCCAACTAGGAAAGGGGGGGGATCCTACTCCCGGAGGGAGTAGGACTCCTCCTGGCGCGCCCTCCCTGGCCGGCCGCACCCCCCCTCTTGATCCTTTATATACGGAGGCAGGAGGCACCCCTAGACACACAAGTTGATCCACGTGATCATATTCTTAGCCGTGTGCGGTGCCCCCTTCCACCATAGTCCTCGATAATATTGTAGCGGTGCTTAGGCGAAGCCCTGCGACGGTAGTACATCAAGATCGTCACCACGCCGTCGTGCTGACGGAACTCTTCCCCGACAGTTTGCTGGATCGGAGTCCGGGGATCGTCATCGAGCTGAACGTGTGCTAGAACTCGGAGGTGCCGTAGTTTCGGTGCTTGATCGGTCGGGCCGTGAAGACGTACGACTACATCAACCACGTTGTGCTAACGCTTCCGTTGTCGATCTACAAGGGTACGTAGATCACACTCTCCCCTCTCGTTGCTATGTATCACCATGATCTTGCGTGTGCGTAGGAATTTTTTTGAAATTACTACGAAACCCAACAGTGGCATACGAGCCTAGGTTTTATGTGTTGATGTTATATGCACGAGTAGAACACAAGTGAGTTGTGGGCGATATAAGTCATACTGCTTACTAGCATGTCATACTTTGGTTCGGCAGTATTGTTGGATGAAGCGGCCTGGACCGACATTACGCGTACGCTTACGCGAGACCGGTTCTCCCGACGTGCTTTGCACAAAGGTGGCTAGCGGGTGACAGTTTCTCCAACTTTAGTTGAACCAAGTGTGGCTACGCCCGGTCCTTGCGAAGGTTAAAACAGCACCAACTTGACAAACTATCGTTGTGGTTTTGATGCGTAGGTAAGATTGGTTCTTGCTTAAGCCCGTAGCAGCCACATAAAACATGCAACAACAAAGTAGAGGACGTCTAACTTGTTTTTGCAGGGCATGTTGTGATGTGATATGGTCAAGACATGATGCTAAATTTTATTGTATGAGATGATCATGTTTTGTAACCGAGTTATCGGCAACTGGCAGGAGCCATATGGTTGTCTCTTTATTGTATGCAATGCAATCGCGCTGTAATGCTTTACTTTATCACTAAGCGGTAGCGATAGTCGTGGAAGCATAAGATTGGCGAGACGACAATGATGCTACGATGGAGATCAAGGTGTCGCGCCGGTGACGATGGTGATCACGACGGTGCTTCGAAGATGGAGATCACAAGCACAAGATGATGATGGCCATATCATATCACTTATATTGATTGCATGTGATGTTTATCTTTTATGCATCTTATCTTGCTTTGATTGACGGTAGCATTATAAGATGATCTCTCACTAATTATCAAGAAGTGTTCTCCCTGAGTATGCACCGTTGCGAAAGTTCTTCGTGCTGAGACACCACGTGATGATCGGGTGTGATAGGCTCTACGTTCAAATACAATGGGTGCAAAACAGTTGCACACGCGGAATACTCAGGTTATACTTGACGAGCCAAGCATATACATATATGGCCTCGGAACACGGAGACCGAAAGGTCGAGCGTGAATCATATAGCAGATATGATCAACATAGCGATGTTTACCAATGAAACTACTCCATCTCACGTGATGATCAGACATGGTTTAGTTGATTTGGATCACGTAATCACTTAGAGGATTAGAGGGATGTCTATCTAAGTGGGAGTTCTTAAGTAATATGATTAATTGAACCTAAATTTATCATGAACTTAGTACCTGATAGTATCTTGCTTATTTATGTTTTATTGTAGATAGATGGCCCGTGCTGTTGTTCCGTTGAATTTTAATGCGTTCCTTGAGAAAGCAAAGTTGAAAGATGATGGTAGCAATTACACGGACTGGGTCCGTAACTTGAGGATTATCCTCATTGCTGCACAGAAGAATTACGTCCTGGAAGCACCGCTGGGTGCCAGGCCTGCTGCTGGAGCAACACCAGATGTTATGAACGTCTGGTAGAGCAAAGCTGATGACTACTCGATAGTTCAGTGTGCCATGCTTTACGGCTTAGAATCGGGACTTCAACGACGTTTTGAACGTCATGGAGCATATGAGATGTTCCAGGAGTTGAAGTTAATATTTCAAGCAAATGCCCGGATTGAGAGATATGAAGTCTCCAATAAGTTCTATAGCTGCAAGATGGAGGAGAACAGTTCTGTCAGTGAGCATATACTCAAAATGTCTGGGTATAATAATCACTTGATTCAATTGGGAGTTAATCTTCCAGATGATTGCGTCATTGACAGAATTCTCCAATCACTGCCACCAAGCTACAAGAGCTTCGTGATGAACTATAATATGCAAGGGGTGAATAAGACTATTCCCGAGCTCTTCGCAATGCTGAAAGCTGCGGAGGTAGAAATCAAGAAGGAGCATCAAGTGTTGATGGTCAACAAGACCACTAGTTTCAAGAAAAAGGGCAAAGGGAAGAAGAAGGGGAACTTCAAAAAGAACAGCAAGCAAGTTGCTGCTCAAGAGAAGAAACCCAAACCTGAACCTAAGCCTGAAACTGAGTGCTTCTACTGCAAGCAGACTGGTCACTGGAAGTGGAACTGCCTCAAGTATTTGGCGAATAAGAAGGATGGCAAGGTGAACAAAGGTATATGTGATATACATGTTATTGATGTGTACCTTACTAATGCTCGCAGTAGCACCTGGGTATTTGATACTGGTTCTGTTGCTAATATTTGCAACTCGAAACAGGGGCTACGGATTAAGCGAAGGTTGGCTAAGGACGAGGTGACGATGCGCGTGGGAAATGGTTCCAAAGTCGATGTGATCGCAGTCGGCACGCTACCTCTACATCTACCTTCGGGATTAATATTAGACCTAAATAATTGTTATTTGGTGCCAGCGTTAAGCATGAACATTATATCTGGATCTTGTTTGATGCGAGACGGTTTTTCATTTAAATCAGAGAATAATGGTTGTTCTATTTACATGAGTAATATCTTTTATGGTCATGCACCCTTAAAGAGTGGTCTATTCTTATTAAATCTCGATAGTAGTGACACACATATTCATAGTGTTGAAACCAAAATATGCAAAGTTGATAATGATAGTGCAACTTATTTGTGGCACTGCCGTTTAGGTCATATCGGTATAAAGCGCATGAAGAAACTCCATAATGATGCCTTTTTGGAACCACTTGATTATGAATCACTTGGTACTTGCGAACCGTGCCTTATGGGTAAGATGACAAAAACACCGTTCTCCGGTACTATGGAGAGAGCAACAGATTTGTTGGAAATCATACATACAGATGTATGTGGACCGATGAATGTTGAGGCTCGTGGCGGATATCATTATTTTCTCACCTTCACAGATGACTTAAGAAGATATGGGTATATCTACTTAATGAAACACAAGTCTGAAACATTTGAAAATTTCAAAGAATTTCAAAGTGAAGTTGAAAATCATCGTAACAAGAAAATAAAATTCCTACGATCTGATCGTGGAGGAGAATATTTGAGTTACGAGTTTGGTGTACATTTGAAACAGTGTGGAATAGTTTCGCAACTCACGCCACCCGGAACACCACAACATAATGGTGTGTCCGAACGTCGTAATCATACTTTACTAGATATGGTACGATCTATGATGTCTCTTACTGATTTACCGCTATCGTTTTGGGGATACGCTCTAGAGACGGCCGCATTCATGTTAAATAGGGCACCATCAAAATCCGTTGAGACGATGCCTTATGAACTGTGGTTTGGCAAGAAACCAAAGTTGTCGTTTCTGAAAGTTTGGGGCTGCGATGCTTATGTGAAAAAGCTTCAACCTGATAAGCTCGAACCCAAATCGGAGAAATGTGTCTTCATATGATATCCAAAGGAAACTATTGGATACACCTTCTATCACAGATCCGAAGGCAAGACTTTTGTTGCTAAATTCAGAAACTTTCTGGAGAAGGAGTTTCTCTCGAAAGAAGTGAGTGGGAGGAAAGTAGAACTTGACGAGGTAACTGTACCTACTCCCTTATTGGAAAGTAGTACATCACAGAAACCTGTTTCTGTGACACCTACACCAATTAGTGAGGAAGCTAATGATAATGATCATGGAACTTCAGAACAAGATACTACTGAACCTCGTAGATCAACCAGAGTGAGATCCGCGCCAGAGTGGTACGGTAATCCTGTTCTGGAAGTCATGCTACTAGATCATGATGAACCTACGAACTATGAAGAAGCGATGGTGAGCCCAGATTCCGCAAAATGGCTTGAAGCCATGAAATCTGAGATGGGATCCATGTATGAGAACAAAGTATGGACTTTGGTTGACTTGCCCAATGATCGGCAAGCAATTGAGAATAAATGGATCTTCAAGAAGAAGACTGACGCTGACGGTAATATTACTGTCTACAAAGCTCGACTTGTCGCAAAAGGTTTTCCGCAAGTTCAAGGGGTTGACTACGATGAGACCTTCTCACCCGTAGCGATGCTTAAGTCTGTCCGAATCATGTTAGCAATTGCCGCATTTTATGATTATGAAATTTGGCAGATGGATGTCAAAACTGCATTCCTGAATGGATTTCTGGAAGAAGAGTTGTATATGATGCAACCAGAAGGTTTTGTCGATCCAAAGGGAGCTAACAAAGTGTGCAAGCTCCAGCGATCCATTTATGGACTGGTGCAAGCCTCTCGGAGTTGGAATAAACGCTTTGATAGTGTGATCAAAGCATTTGGTTTTATACAGACTTTTGGAGAAGCCTGTATTTACAAGAAAGTGAGTGGGAGCTCTGTAGCATTTCTGATATTATATGTGGATGACATATTACTAATTGGAAATGATATAGAATTTCTGGATAGCATAAAGGGATACTTGAATAAGAGTTTTTCAATGAAAGACCTCGGTGAAGCTGCTTACATATTAGGCATAAAGATCTATAGAGATAGATCAAGACGCTTAATTGGACTTTCACAAAGCACATACCTTGACAAAGTTTTGAAGAAGTTCAAAATGGATCAAGCAAAGAAAGGGTTCTTGCCTGTGTTACAAGGTGTGAAGTTGAGTCAGACTCAATGCCCGACCACTGCAGAAGATAGAGAGAAAATGAAAGATGTTCCCTATGCTTCAGCCATAGGCTCTGTCATGTATGCAATGCTGTGTACCAGACCTGATGTGTGCCTTGCTATAAGTCTAGCAGGGAGGTACCAAAGTAAACCAGGAGTGGATCACTGGACAGCGGTCAAGAGCATCCTGAAATACCTGAAAAGGACTAAGGATATGTTTCTCGTTTATGGAGGTGACAAAGAGCTAATCGTAAATGGTTACGTCGATGCAAGCTTTGACACTGATCCGGACGATTCTAAATCGCAAACCGGATACGTGTTTACATTAAACGGTGGAGCTGTCAGTTGGTGCAGGTCTAAACAAAGCGTCGTGGCAGGATCTACGTGTGAAGCGGAATACATAGCTGCTTCGGAAGCAGCAAATGAAGGAGTCGGGATGAAGGAGTTCATATCTGATCTAGGTGTCATACCTAGTGCATCGGGTCCAATGAAAATCTTTTGTGACAATACTGGTGCAATTGCCTTGGCAAAGGAATCCAAATTTCACAAGAGAACCAAGCACATCAAGAGACGCTTCAATTCCATCCGGGATCTAGTCCAGGTGGGAGACATAGAGATTTGCAAGATACATACGGATCTGAATGTAGCAGACCCGTTGACTAAACCTCTTCCACGAGCAAAACATGATCAGCACCAAGGCTCCATGGGTGTTAGAATCATTACTGTGTAATCTAGATTATTGACTCTACTGCAAGTGGGAGACTGAAGGAAATATGCCCTAGAGGCAATAATAAAGTTATTACTTATTTCCTTATATCATGATAAATGTTTATTATTCATGCTAGAATTGTATTAACCGGAAACATAATACATGTGTGAATACATAGACAAACAGAGTGTCACTAGTATGCCTCTACTAGACTAGCTCGTTGATCAAAGATGGTTATGTTTCCTAACCATAGACAAAGAGTTGTTATTTGATTAACGGGATCACATCATTAGGTGAATGATCTGATTGACATGACCCATTCCATTAGCTTAGCACCCGATCGTTTAGTATGTTGCTATTGCTTTCTTCATGACTTATACATGTTCCTATGACTATGAGATTATGCAACTCCCGTTTGCCGGAGGAACACTTTGTGTGCTACCAAACGTCACAACGTAAATGGGTGATTATAAAGGTGCTCTACAGGTGTCTCCAAAGGTACATGTTGGGTTGGCGTATTTCGAGATTAGGATTTGTCACTCCGATTGTCGGAGAGGCATCTCTGGGCCCTCTCGGTAATGCACATCACATAAGCCTTGCAAGCATTGCAACTAATGAGTTAGTTGTGAGATGATGTATTACGGAACGAGTAAAGAGACTTGCCGGTAACGAGATTGAACTAGGTATTGAGATACCGACGATCGAATCTCGGGCAAGTAACATACCGATGACAAAAGGAACAACGTATGTTGTTATGCGGTCTGACCGATAAAAGATCTTCGTAGAATATGTAGGAGCCAATATGGGCATCCAGGTTCCGCTATTGGTTATTGACCGGAGACGTGTCTCGGTCATGTCTACATTGTTCTCGAACCCGTAGGGTCCGCACGCTTAAGGTTTCGATGACAGTTATATTATGAGTTTATGATTTTTGATGTACCGAAGTTTGTTCGGAGTCCCGGATGTGATCACGGACATGACGAGGAGTCTCGAAATGGTCGAGACATAAAGGTTGATATATTGGAAGCCTATATTTGGATATCGGAAGTGTTCCGGGTGAAATCGGGATTTTACCGGAGTACCGGGAGGTTACCGGAACCCCCCAGGAGGTATATGGGCCTTAGTGGGCTTTAGTGGAAGAGAGGAGAAGTGGCCAGGACTGGGCCACGCGCCCCTCCCCCCCTAGTCCGAATAGGACAGGGAGAGGGGGCCGGCGCCCCCCTTCCTTCTCTTTCTCCTCTTTCCCCCCTTCCCGAATCCTATTCCAACTAGGAAGGGGGGGGGAATCCTACTCCCGGAGGGAGTAGGACTCCTCCTGGCGCGCCCTCCCTGGCCGGCCGCACCCCCCCTCTTGATCCTTTATATACGGAGGCAGGAGGCACCCCTAGACACACAAGTTGATCCACGCGATCATATTCTTAGCCGTGTGCGGTGCCCCCTTCCACCATAGTCCTCGATAATATTGTAGCGGTGCTTAGGCGAAGCCCTGCGACGGTAGTACATCAAGATCGTCACCATGCCGTCGTGCTGACGAAACTCTTCCCCGACACTTTGCTGGATCGGAGTCCGGGGATCGTCATCGAGCTGAACGTGTGCTAGAACTCGGAGGTGTCGTGGTTTCGATGCTTGATCGGTCGGGCCGTGAAGACGTACGACTACATCAACCACGTTGTGCTAACGCTTCCGTTGTTGATCCACAAGGGTACGTAGATCACACTCTCCCCTCTCGTTGCTATGCATCACCATGATCTTGCGTGTGCGTAGGATTTTTTTTTTTGAAATTACTATGAAACCCAACACAGAGTTCATCATGTCGGTGGTACCCATGGCTGGCGATGTTCTTGCGGTGGTGTCTATGAGGGACAAGGTGGCGTCTGTGGGTCCCGAGGTTGATGAGGTAGGTGTTTTGTGTAGCGACCCGACCTCAGATGGCCAAGTCTCTGTGCTTCAGTGTCATCCCTGGATCAGTAATGCTGACACACACAGTACTTGAAGGATTTATAACAGAGTGGCAATCACACACTTATTACATCGAATGTCTCCAAAGAGAACTTATTACAATAATATGGCTTAAGGCCATCTAATACGATAACAACGGAAGGCTTGGAAGATAAAGTGAGTCCATCAACTCCAACGGCATAGCTGAGCTGCACGGCAACGACCTAACGAACCTTACTCCTCGTCTGAAAAGTCTGCAACATAACACGTTGCAGCCCGAAAATGGGTCAACACATGGAATATGCTGGCAAAGTAACACAGTAGAGCAGGAACAGAATAATGCTATCACTACATGCATATTTGGCTGGTGGAAAGCTCTATGGTTATAGTTTTTGTGAAAAGCCAAATTTTCCCTACAACAAAGGAATTACTTTTAATTTTAACTATCATGGTAGTTGAAACAACATTGAGAAGGTTCCTCCAACTCAATCCCAATTAAAGTGATTAACATCCCAACAATATTATTTAAGAATGATGAGATACATGTGATAACCCAAATACTAGATACTCAAGAATTGTCCATAACCGGGGACACGGCTAACCATGATTAGATTATACACTCTGTAGAGGTTTGTGCACTTTTCCCCACAAGACTCGATTGCCTCCTTGGATTTCTCGCACTACAAGGTGTTTGAGAAACGGATGACCGAGACACAGTCTTTCAGAAACATTAAGTCTCTACTCCGGACAGACCATACCAAACCTACTTCCCACTACCTGCTGATCTGCCTCTTCAAGAGCTTCACGTAACTTACTCAACTATGCTAGAGCCCATAATAGCCTGTGGCTGCACACGGAAGTTTCTAGCATGAATCATCTCAGTTCCCTTTGAGCCTGGGTGGCAGTCCATAGGAAGATCACACGGGTACTCCGGGATTTCCAAAAATATAGACAACACTGGGTACTCCAGGTGCCTCAATCCACCCAGATGTTAATTTAAGTTGCCACCTTAAGTTGAACCATTAATTAACAAACTCACATCTGTCATGGATTTCACTCAAACCCAAACCACGTGTACGAGCATAGCATAGCATAGCAATATAAGCAACGCGTGGAAGTAACTCCCAAGGGTTTGAATGTAACAGGGTAATAGGTTCTACCTCATCAACTACTTCCCAATCCACATGTTAATGACATCCTAATCATGCAATGTTTGAGGATTGGAACTAATGCATAAAAACTGGGTGATAAAAGGAATATGATCAAAGTGTTACTTGCCTTGCTGACGGTCTGCGAAACCTAGGGACTCGTAGTAGCACGCTTCACACTCCGGGTGTTCTATCGCAAACAAACAATAACATGCATAAGCAACAAGCGAAGATGCGCAAACAAAACTCAAATAAAAGAGGTTGACCAGAAGGTTCAACTTAATAAGTCCGGTTCGCAAAAAGAATCAAATCAAACGGAGCAACGAAACTCAAACGGCGAAAAAAGGAAGCTTCATTTACTAATTTGAACCTAGGTCAAATTTTACAGCATCAAAAACTTATTTAAGTTGGTTAAACGGAAAGAGGGTTTCGAGACGAAACTCTAGGCTCTTGAATCGCCTGATTCCGACTAACGAGCGAAAAGATAAACAGAAACTAAGATCGGATCAGAAATCGCGATCAGAAAACTCGCGGAATAAATCCGATAAAATAAAACTGACGGACAGACTAACAAACGAGCATTCGTTAGCTGTAACTAACGGACGAAAACCATTCATTAAAACAACGTACGGGTGAACGTCCGCTAACTAGAAAAACCGAGAAAAACTGGCGATCCGAAAAAAAACGAATCTAGGGTTATCTAAAAAAACCGAACGGTTCTTAAAAAAACAGGCGGCTCGAATCCGGCAGCTACCTCCGGCAAGGCGAGGTGGCGGGGCGGCGGCTTGCGGGGCGGCGGCGGCAAGCGGCGGCGGCGGCGGCTAGCGCGGGCGGCGGTGGCTGTGGGGGTGGGGGGGCTCGGGCGGCGCGTATATAAAGGGGCGGGGCAGGGCGGCTTGGAGGAGGGGCCAAGGCGGCGACGGTGGAGTCCAGCTCGGACTCCTCGTCCGAGTCGGCGGCGGCGGCGCGCGTGCGCGGGGAAGGCGGCGGCGGCCTGGCTCGGCTGGGCCCTAGGCCCAGTCGAGCGCGGGAACTTTTTTTAAATAATTTCGCCGACCGAAAAAAAAAATCCTAGAAAAATAAATAAAAATCTAAAAATGCCAAAATAAATTTTCACCGTCTAAATAAAATATTTAGAACGAGATGAACATTTTCTTGGCCCTAAAATGCAATTTTGAAAACGTGCAATTTTTCTAATGCAAACAAAATTGCAATAAAATCCAAATAAAACAAATATTTGATTTTAATATTTTTCTCCAATATTTCAATTATCTTGGAGAAGTCATATTATTTCCTCTCATATATTTTGATATGAAATATTTTCAGAGAGAAAAATAATTAAAACCAAAATCCTCGTTTCATAATTTGATAAAATCAAATTTGAAAACCGGGAAAAATCCCCAACTCTCTCCGAGGGTCCTTGAGTTGCTTAGGATTTCGAGGATCGCGAGACGGAATGCAAATAAAATATGATATGCATGGATGACTATGTATAACATTCCAAATTGAAAATTTGGGATGTTACAAACCTACCCCCCTTAAGATGAATCTCGCCCTCGAGATTCGGGTTGGCTAGAAAATAGGTGTGGGTGGTCTTTGCGAAGGTCATCCTCTCGTTCCCAGGTGGCTTCGTCCTCGGTATGGTGGCTCCACTGAACTTTGCAGAACTTGATAACCTTACTGCGAGTGACTCTGCTAGCAAACTCAAGAATCTTTACTGGCTTCTCCTCGTAAGTCAAATCACTGTCCAACTGAATTGCCTCCAAGGATACTGTATCTCTTAACGGTATATCGGCCATCTCAGCATGACACTTCTTCAGCTGTGAAACGTGAAACACATCATGAACTCCTGACAATCCCTCGGGTAATTCCAACTTGTAGGCAACTTCTCCCATCCGTTCCAAAACATGATACGGTCCTACAAATCTCGGAGCTAATTTCCCCTTAAATCCAAAACATTTCACTCCTCGCAAGGGAGATACTCGCAGATATACTCTATCTCCAATTTCATAGGTTACTTCTTTGCGTTTTGAGTCCGCATAACTCTTCTGACTGGACTGAGCAATCTTCAATCTATCACGAATCAATTTAACCTTCTCCTCAGACTCCTTGATCAAGTTTGGTCCAAACAACTGCCGGTCTCCTACCTCATCCCACATCAAGGGTGTTCTGCACCTGCGTCCATACAGGGCTTCAAACGGTGCCATATTCAAACTGGCTTGGTAGCTATTGTTGTACGAGAACTCCGTGTAAGGCAAATTGTCATCCCAACTAGATCCATAATCTAGCGCACAGGCTCTCAACATGTCCTCCAAAATTTGGTTCACTCTCTCGGTCTGTCCATCTGTCTGTGGGTGAAAAGTTGTACTGAACTCTAACCTCGTCCCCAAAGTCTGGTGTACTTGATGCCAAAACTTTGAAGTAAACTGTGTTCCTCTATCTGATACGATGGTCCTCGGAACTCCATGCAGACATACGATCCTGGACATATAAATCTTGGCCAACTTTGCACCGGTATAAGTGGTTTTCACTGAGATGAAGTGAGCCACTTTGGTCAAGCGATCAACTACTACCCATATGGAATCATATCCCGGTGATAAAATCCATGCCAACTTTATCCCACTTCCATTCGGGTATCGGCATAGGCTGTAATAATCCTGCTGGCTTCTGATGTTCTGCCTTCACTCGCTGACATACATCACATACGACTACATACTCGGCAATATCCTTCTTCATACCGGTCCACCAGAAATGTTCCTTCAAATCCAGATACATCTTGGTGTTTCCGGGGTGTATCGAGTATGGTGAGTCATGAGCCTCTTGAAGTATTAACGTTCTGATCTCCTAGTTATTAGGAACATAAACTCGGTCCTCAAACCATAGGGTATCGTGCTCATCTTCACGAAAACCTTTGGCCTTTCCTTTGCTCATCTTCTCCTTTATCTCGGCAATCTCCTTGTCATCCTTCTGAGCTTCCCGAATCTTGTCCAGCAATGTCGACTGGACCTCCATTGTTGCAACGCATCCTCTAGGAACAATCTCCAATCGAAGTTCCATGATATTCTCTGCTAACTCTTCGGCAATCCCTTACTTTCAAGGATATTAGCATAACTCTTCCTGCTCAAGGCGTCTGCTACAACATTGGCCTTTCCTGGGTGATAGTGTAGCTTCATATCATAATCCTTTATAAGCTCCAACCATCTCCTCTGTCTAAGGTTCAGTTCCTTCTGGGTGAAGATGTACTTCAAACTCTTATGGTCCGTGTATACATCACATCGGTTTCCAATAAGGTAATGCCTCCAGGTCTTCAATGCATGCACTACGGCTGCTAACTCCAAATCATGCGTGGCATAGTTCAACTCATGAGGTTTTAGTTGTCGCGAGGCATACGAAATAACTCTTCCATCCTGCATAAGTACACATCCAAGTCCTAAGCGTGAGGCGTCGCAATACACTTGGAATTCCTTATGTATATCCGACAGTGTTAGCACTGGTGCTATAGTCAACCGTTCCTTCAACTCCTGGAAACTTGCCTCGCAATCTTCTGTCCATTTAAACTTAGTATCCTTCTTTAATAGTTCAGTCATTGGCTTCGCAATCTTGGAAAAGTTCTCAATGAATCTCCGATAGTAACCTGCGAGTCCAAGGAAACTGCGGATCTCGCTAACTGAGGTGGGTGCCAACCATTCAGTGACTGACTGAATTTTGCTGGGGTCTATTGCTATACCTTCTCCCGATATAACATGTCCAAGGAACCCGACTTCCTTCAACCAAAACTCGCATTTGCTAAACTTAGCATACAACTGGTGTTCCCTGAGTTTCTCGAGAACTAAGCGCAAATGCTCCTTGTGCTCCTCCTCGTTCCTCAAGTATACCATAATATCATCAATAAACACCACAACAAACTTGTCCAAATACTCCATGAACACCTTGTTCATCATGCTCATGAAATAAGTAGGGGCATTAGTCAGTCCAAATGACATGACCGTGTACTCGTATAATCCATACCACGCCGTGAACGCTGTCTTTGGTATATCCTTCTCACGTATCTTCAATTGATGGTATCCTGATCGCAGATCGATCTTCGAAAACACCTTAGCTCCTTGCAACTGATCAAACAGATCGTTGATCATCGGCAGTGGGTACTTGTTCTTAATCATCACCCATTCAAGGCTCGATAATCAACAAGCATCCTTAGGGATTTGTCCTTCTTCTCAACCAAAAGCACAGGGGCTCCCCAAGGTGATGAACTTCTTCGAATGTATCCTTTTTCCAATAACTCTTTGATCTGTTTCTTGATTTCCTCCAGATCATTTGCGGGCATCCGATAGGGTCTCTTGGATATTGGTCCTGTTCCTGGCAACAGCTCTATCAAAAACTCAATGTCTCTATCCGGTGGCATGCCTGGTAACTCCTCGGAAAAAACAACCGGATAATCCTTCACTACAGGCACTTCCTCCTGAACAACTCCCGTAAGGGCATTCACTTGGCTCCTCCTAGGCACATGCCTAGACACATACTTAATCCTTTTTCCCTCCGGGGTGGTAAGATAAATCGACTTACTAGCACAGTCAATACTCCCTCCAAACTTTGACATCCAGTCCATACCTAATATCACATCCAATCCTTGTGACTCCAAGATAATTAGGTCGGACGGAAAAACATGTGTGCCAATGGTTAGGGGTACCTGGTCGCACCATCGGCTAGCCATGTATTCTGCTCCGGGTGAGCTTACTAATAGATTGGTCCTAAGGGTTTGGGTTGGTAGTTTAAACTTATCCACAAATCCCCTTGATATGTATGAATGCGATGCACCAGTATCGAAAAGAACAAGAGCGGTAAATGACTTAACCAAAAACTTACCTATTACCGCGCCCGGCTGCTCTTCAACCTCCTCCACATTAACGTGGTTCACTTGTCCTTTGTTGAATGGATTGGGTTTCTTCCCAGTGCTCCCATTTCTGTTTCCTTTCTTTCCTTCAGGGCAATCCGTGGCGTAGTGTCCAGTCTTCCTACACTTGAAGCAAGTAACGTGACTTAGATCTCTTTTGGCGGGTGTGGTTGGATTGGGGCGGTTCTGATTATTGTTGGTTCCGTTCCCATTCCCATTCTTAGAACCATTGTGGTTATGCGATCCTCCTCCAGTGTGGTTGTGACCTCCATGGTTATGAACAAGTCCTCCCGAATTCGGGGTTAGGCGTGGCTTCTGCTGTGCTCCTGAGTTATACTTCCCTTGTCCATACTTTCTCTTGCAGCTCTCAATCTGATGCTGCTTCCCTTCAATCATAAGAGCCTTATCTACCAACTCCTGGTAGTTGTTGAAGGTTGCTACCATCAACTACATGCTCATCTCATCGTTCAGCCCTTCCATAAACTTCTCCCGCTTCGCGACATCTGTGGCCACATCATCAGGGGCATAGCGTGATAACTTGCTAAAATCATCCACGTACCGAGCCACAGTACGGTTCCCCTGGCGTAGGTTGCAGAACTCCCGCTTCTTCATCTGCATAGCCCCAGTTGAGACATGGGCCGTGCGGAAAGCTTGCTGAAACTGGTCCCAAGTGACGTTGGCTATGGGGAAAGTGGCTGTGTAATTCTCCCACCATGAGGCTGCAGGTCCATCCAATTGATGTGCGGCAAAGCGCACCCTCTCAGCATCTGTGCAACCTGCAGTGGTTAACTCCCTTCCAATACGGCGTAGCCAATCATCAGCAACTATTGGCTCGGTGCTACTGGAAAACACCGGTGGTTGTAACCTTAGAAAACGGGCTAGGTTGTCCACTGGCGGCGGGTTGTTGTTGTTGCCCTGGTTCTGAACTAGCAATTGCATCAAAGTATTTTGCTGCTGGATCAACTAGGTGAGCTCCGGTGGGAAAGCAAAACCGGTGTCACGTCTCGGAGGCATCTGATGGGTTTAGATGGAAGAGATCAGAATAGAAAAGGGGTCTAATGAGAAAACACTACCCATATGCACATGAGACAAACACAACATTTCACTCAATCAATCAAGCAAGGGCATACAAACGGTCTAGGACTATCGCAAAGTGCTCATCTACTACTAATTACATGGGGAAATACTACTAATATTTGGTGGTCATCTAGAAAATTTGATCGGTGAAAGACTCCATGATGTCTGCTCCAGCTTCGTCTTCAAAGTCATCATCACTAGGATCGGAATCGGTGTCGTCGATGATGATGTAGTCCTCGGGGCATATCTCCTTGGGTTCTTCTTCTTATTCTTCTATTGGTGCCGGTCCTCCCATGAATACTCTGATCTTCTTGACTAGGTCGTCATTCTTCTCCAGTAGTGTCTTGATTTCCTCCTCATGTCCATCACGTGTAAACTTGAGTTCTTCCTCCAGCTCGATGATTCTAATCTTCGCCTTTTTCAAGTCCATCATGTCCGCGCACATCTGGTTCTCCTGACATCGAGTGTGCTGGTTTAACTCCTGGATGAAAGCTGCAATGGATCTATCCTTCCTAGTGCTGATTACTTCCCATTGCTCGTCTCGGCGCCCACATATTTGGTAGATAGTGTCCTTAAGCTCCCTATTGTAGACCTCTCCAATGCGTACCATGGTAATGTGGGCTGCCATGCTCTTGCCTAGACTCTAGGTGGGTGCTTCAAAAGAAAACTCTATGGGTTTAGAAGTTGGCGAGAACTTCCTTCCTGGAACTTGTACTTGAACCATCCAGCACTCCTCTTCAGGTAAAGTGGCGTTGTACATTCTGGTGAAGCTTGGTATTCCAATGTTCAAGTACCTAGTGACTTCCTTCAAGTGGCGTTCAAAAGGTGTGTCTTCATCTGGTTGCGCAAACTTGTTCTTCATCTCCGCCATCCTAAAGAGTAGAAAATGGAGAGAAGTCAAAAATGAGTAGAGAAGTGTGACCTAGGGTTTATATTAGTGGTCGTGTCCTACACTCAGCTTGTGCTCTGATACCATCTTGTAGCGACCCGACCTCAGATGGCCAAGTCTCTGTGCTTCAGTGTCATCCCTGGATCGGTAGTGCTGACACACAGTACTCGAAGGATTTATAACAGAGTGGCAATCACACACTTATTACATCGAATGTCTCCAAAGAGAACTTATTACAATAATATGGCTTAAGCCCATCTAATACGATAACAACAGAAGGCTTGGAAGATAAAGTGAGTCCATCAACTCCAACGGCATAGCTGAGCTGCATGGCAACGACCTAACGAACCTTACTCCTCGTCTGAAAAGTCTGCAACATAACACGTTGCAGCCCGAAAATGGGTCAACACATGGAATATGCTGGCAAAGTAACACGTAGAGCAGGAACAGAATAATGCTATCACTACATGCATATTTGGCTGGTGGAAAGCTCTATGGTTATAGTTTTTGCGAAAAGCCAATTTTTTCCTACAACAAAGGAATAGCTTTTAATTTAACTATCATGGTAGTTGAAACAACATTGAGAAGGTTCCTCCAACTCAATCCCAATTAAAGTGATTATCATCCCAACAATATTATTTAAGAATGATGAAATACATGTGATAACCCAAATACTAGATACTCAAGAATTGTCTATAACCGGGGACACGGCTAACCATGATTAGATTATACACTCTGTAGAGGTTTGTGCACTTTTCCCCACAAGACTCGATCGTCTCCGTTGGATTTCTCGCACTACAAGGTGTTTGAGAAACGGATGATCGAGACACAGTCTTTCAGAAACATTAACTCTCTACTCCGGACAGACCATACCAAACCTACTTCCCACTACCTGCTGATCTGCCTCTTCAAGAGCTTCACGTAACTTAATCAACTATGCTAGAGCCCATAATAGCCTGTGGCTGCACACAGAAGTTTCTAGCATGAATCATCTTAGTTCCCTTTGAGCCTGGGTGGCGGTCCATAGGAAGATCACACGGGTACTCCGGGATTTCCAAAAATACAGACAACACTGGGTACTCCAGGTGCCTCAATCCACCCAGATGTCAGTTTAAGTTGCCACCTTAAGTTGAACCAGTAATTAACAAACTCACATCTGTCATGTATTTCACTCAAACCCAAACCACGTCTACGAGCATAGCATATCATAGCAATATAAGCAACGCGTGGAAGTAACTCCCAAGGGTTTGAATGTAACAGGGTAATAGGTTCTACCTCATCAACTACTTCCCAACCCACATGTTAATGATATCCTAATCATGCAATGTTTGAGGATTGGAACTAATGCATAAAAACTGGGTGATAAAAGGAATATGATCAAAGTGTTACTTGCCTTGCTAACGGTCTGCGAAACCTAGGGACTCGTAGTAGCACGCTTCGCACTCCAGGTGTTCTATCACAAACAAACAATAACATACATAAGCAACAAGCGAAGATGCGCAAGCAAAACTCAAATAAAAGAGGTTGACCAGAAGGTTCAACTTAAGAACTCCGGTTCGCAAAAAGAATCAAATCAAACGGAGCAACGACACTCAAATGGCGAAAAAAGGAAGCTCTGTTTACTAATCTGAACCTAGGTCAAATTTTACAGTAGCAAAAACTTATTTAAGTTGGTTAAACGGAAAAAGGGTTTTGAGATGAAACTCTAGGCGCTTGAATCGCCTGATTCCGACTAACGAGCAAAAAGATAAACAGAAACTAAGATCGGATCAGAAATCGCGATCAGAAAACTCACGGAATAAATCCGATAAAAGAAAACTGACGAACAGACTAACGAACGAGCGTTCGTTAGCTGTAACTAACGGGCGAAAACCGTTCGTTAAAACGAACGTACAGACGAACGTCTGCTAACTAGAAAAACCGAAAAAATCGGCGATCCGAAAAAAACGAATCTAGGATTTTCTAAAAATCCCGTATGGTTCTTAAAAAAACGGCGGCTCGGATCCGGCGGCTACCTCCGGCGAGGGGCTCCGGCGAGGCGTGGTGGCGGGGCTGCGGCTTGCGGGGCGGCGGCCGCAAGCGGCGGCGGCGGCTAGCGCGGGCGGCGGGGTTGGCGCGGGGCGGCGGTGGCTGTGGGGGTGGGGGGGGGGCTCGGGCGGCGCGTATATAAAGGGGCGGGGCGGGGCGGCTTGGAGGAGGGGCCAAGGCGGCGGCGGTGGAGTCCTGCTCGGACTCCTCGTCCGAGTCGGCGGCGGCGGCGGCTTGGCTCGGCTGGGCCTTAGGCCCAGTCGGACGCGGAAACTTTTTTTAATATAATTTCGCCGACCCGAAAAAAAATTCTAGAAAATGCCAAAATAAATTTTCACCGTCTAAATAAAATATTTAAACGAGATGAACATTTTCTTGGCCCTAAAATGCAATTTTGAAAACGTGCAATTTTTCTAGTGCAAACAAAATTACAATAAAATCCAAATAAAACAAAGATTTGATTTTAATATTTTCCTCCAATATTTCAATTATCCTGGAGAAGTCATATTATCTCCTCTCATATATTTTGATATGAAATATTTCCAGAGAGAAAAATAATGAAAACCAAAATCCTCGTTTCATAATTTGATAAAGTCAAATTTGAAAACCGCGAAAAATCCCCAACTCTCTTCGAGGGTCCTTGAGTTGCTTAGGATTTCGAGGATCGTGAGATGGAATGCAAATAAAATATGATATGCATGGATGACTATGTATAACATTCCAAATTGAAAATTTGGGATGTTACATTTTGGCACCTCATTCTAAGGCGTCGAAGTCCATTCGGTCTCCTATCTTTGACCGTGAAGGTATGTTGGCACGTATTGACGAGGCGATCTTCAAGAAAAAGCTTTCCGGCTTGCTCGCCTCCTTGAGGTAGCTAGCCCCGGGTCTGGCAAGGTTATTGCTTGCCTCCTAGCGAAGGAAGGAGGCTTCTACGAGCAAAATCAAGGAGGTGAAGAAGGCACTTCAGAGCATAGACAAGAAAAGGGGCGCCATTGGCGAGGCATCCGCGGCTGCTTAATGGATAATACTCGGTCTCTTCGACCACCATCTCCGATTGACTCGTCTCAGTACATTTGGTGGTGTTCGTTGTCTTCAACCATGATTTTGTTGGGGGTTTCTTACTGACGTAGAAGTGCGAGGGATTGTGGTTGTTGCGTGTTATTTATATTTGTCGGGTTGACCGTGGGGTCATGAAGTATCTTTCTTAGTGAGTAGTCCGAATGTGATCTATTTGTATCGGTCTTTATCCTGTTTTCCATTAATTAATTGGGTAATTATCTTCTTAATTATTAATCGATGCGGCAGTTATTTACCCTCCGTTTTGTTTCTTTTAGCAAAAACGTTTTTTTAAAGCCAGCAACCACAAAGCAATTTCATCAGATGATTTTATACTGTGTATGTTTGTATAGATCTCCTTGTTTAATCGTCGTTATTGCTGGCATAGTAGTGATAACTGATATCTACTTACTCTGGTACAGGAACAAGCGTGGTGGCCACCACGAGAAGCTCGGACCTCCTCCGTGTGGTGATGCCAGCCTCCTCCGTCATGTCCAACCCCGCCGCGTCCACGTCTGCAGGCAGCTCCAGGTCGAAGTGGAACAGCAGCGCGGCGAGCGCGAGCTCGATGTGCGCCAGCCCGAACGTCATCCCCGGGCACATCCTCCGTCCTGCTCCGAACGGTATGAACTCGAAGTCTGTGCCCTTGAAGTCCCTCCCGGCGCCGCCTTGCTCCTGGTCAAACCTCTCCGGCAGAAACTCCTCCGGCGCGTCCCAGTGCGCGGGGTCCCTGGCGATCGCCCACGAGTTCACGAGCACCGTGGCGCCCGGGGGCACGTCGTACCCTAGCACCTGGCACGGGCTCCTGCACTGGCGGAGCGTCAGCAGCGGGCCCGGCACGTGCAGCCGGAGAGACTCCTTCACGACCATGTGTACGTAGTGGAGGCTGCCGAGGACGTCCTCCGTCACCCTGCGGTGGGCAGCCAGTGCTCGCCGGACCTCCTCCTGCGCCTTATGCCGAACCCTCGGGTTCCGCATCAGCTCCGCCATTACCCACTGCAGCGCCGTCGTTGCCGTCTCGCTGCCCGCGGCGAACATGTCCTGCACGTGAGAGAAACAGAGTAGCTAAAGATTAGTAATTCCGTGGCGCGCATGCATGGCGTGGCGTGGAGATCGCAGCTAGATTGTCGCGCCGGATCACCGGAAGACCTTACAATCATAACGAATTTTATGTTCTCGGTGGTCAGCGGGTGCTGGGAGCCCACTTCTTCCTGGAGTCCGAGGAGCACGTCGACCAGGTCTTCGTCTTCGGCCTCTCCCTCGCCGGCGGCTTTCCTCTCCCGGTGCTCCTGGATGACGGCGTCCATGATCTGCAGCATCTCGCGGCGGCAGCGCTTGATCCGGCCGGGCTCACGGCTGACGAGCATGGCGAGGCGCGATGACGGAAACAGGTCCGGCAGGCTCAGCCCGGGCCTCATGCGGAACATGTCCTCGAACAGCTTCAGGCACGCGTCGCGGCCCTTGAACGGCCTGCTGCCGATGATGGCGCGCACGGTGGAGTCCGCGATGTACGCCGCGATAATCCCTGTCAGGTTCACCGGCCGACGCTCGGACGGCGACGGCGAGGACGAGGCGACGGCGCGGAGGAGGCGGCCGAGCTCGTCCTGGCGGACGGGGCGGAAGTAGTGGACGCGGCGGGCGCTGAGGAGCTCCTGGGTGCAGATCTTGCGGAGCTGGCGCCACGCGTCGCCGAAGGGCGCGAAGACGAGGCCCTCGGAGCCCTGGAACCAGAGGCGCGACATGGGTCCGACGGGCCGAGACGCGAAGGCCGGGTCGTGGGTCTTGAGGATCTCGCGCGCCGCGTCCGGGGACGAGGCCACCACGGCCGTCACCTCGCCGAAACGGAGCAGCATCAGTGGGCCGTGGCGCCGCGCCAGGTCGCGCAACGCTTGGTGCGGGATCGCGCCCGCGAGGTGGTGCAGGTGGCCGATCACCGGCAGCGCCCACGGCCCTGGCGGGAGCCGCGCGACGCCGGACGACTCGGGCGGCGTCAATCTTCTTGAGGCGAAGAGAATGAGGGGTATGATGGCAAGGAGAGGCACGAGCAGCAGCAGGTGGAGCGGGACGTCGGCGTCCATGGCAGCTCGATGGCTGGTGCGCGGGAGGAGCAACAGTTCTCAAAGATACAAGCTGTATCAGCGTGCAGTAGTGTCAATCCTTGTCCGATCTTTTTTTTTTTTGCGAATCTGGTATGCATAATGCATCACACAATTGTTATGCATCCCAGATCTGTGGCTTTATGCAGCTCACGTCAAACACGTTTAAAGGGTTGTCAAAGTTTATTGCAGTTGAGCGGTTTATCAAATGATCTACTAGAATCTTTTACAGTTTTATTAAAGTACATCTAGATGTGTCATAAATATTATACATCTAAGTTTTATGTCATTAATCGTATGCAGATATTCATGTGGAAATTTCTTTTTGCCTTTTTCTTTTCGGGTCCGTCTATGTCACATACATGTGAGATAATACATCAAGTATAATGTCAATGTCACCTTATTTCTTTTCTATTTGTTTGATTTTAATTTGTCAAAGCCCAAAACTAAAGCCTACCTCGTCGTGCGCCTTGATGACCGGCCTATATGCAAATCTGATAACTAGCTCCCCTCATAAAAAAAATCTGGTTGCTAGCTACCCGTACAAAGAAACCTGATCGCTAGCTTTTTCTGGAAAACAAAACGATCGCTAGTGCTAAATCGACTCGTTGGCTTTTCTATTTGTTATACATTTACAGGGACATCTCCTATAGCTAGCTTCTAGGCTACCAACGATTTATTTTATTTTATGCCTTTTGATTTTTGCGTTTTTCACTATTATATTCTATAATTAATTTCCAGTAAAGAACAAAACTTCATCAACACATATTTCAAAAACATGTTCACGAATTTACATAAGTTTTTTCAAATTATAAAAAATGTCAACGAATACCAAAATTGTTCTAATATATGGTGAACAATGCTTTAATATATAATGATCATTTTCTGAGTACACACTAATTTTTTTCCAATACACACTGAACATTGTTTTTGATATACATGCACATTTTTATATATGATGAACTTAAAGCGATTTTTTTATATACATTGAACTAAAAGCGAACAGGAAAAACAAAAATAGAGAAAATAGATAAATCAGAAGAGAACAAGAAAAAACACATTTTGATTTTCTTTTAAAAAATTGATCAACGTGAACAATTTTAGAAAAATGAACTAATTTAAAAAATTTGAAACATGTATAGAAACTTGTGAATTTATGAACAAACAAAAAATTATCAGAATATGAAAAAATAAGATCAACTTTTGAAAAATAGAAAAATTAAAAGGAGAGGAAAAAATGAAGAAAATGATAAATAAAAAAGCAGAAAACATGAAGAAAATGAAACAAAACAAAAAAGTGTATCCTACCTACTTGGGCCGGCTCGTCTGCAGTTTGTTCGTTAACGAGGGTGGACATGAAACTAGGAAAGAAAATGTTGGACCCCCAATGGCAAGTCGAGGGTGGACTCTCAATTGGGAATAAAAAAAGGTCTGGCCCTAGTTGCGAGTCGAGTTTGGACTTGCAACTGGGACAAAAGTGGTTGGACCCTAGTTGCGAGTCAAAGGTGGACTTTCAGCTGGACAAGAAAAGGTCGGGCCCCGGTTGCGAGTCGGCGGTGGACTTGCAAGTGGGGAAAAAGGTCGGCCCTAGTTGCGAATCGAGGGTGGACTCACAATTGGGATTAAAAAATGTCAGCCCCCAGTTGCGAGTCGAGAGTGAACTTGCAACTCAGACAAAAAAGGTTGAGCCCTAGTTGCGAGCCGAGGATGGACTGGCAACTCGGACAAAAAAGGTTGGACCCTAGTTGCGAGTCGAGGACGAACATGCAACTCGAACAAAAAAGGTTGGACCCTAGTTGCAAGTCAAGGGTGGACTTGCAACTCAGGCAAAAAAAGGTTGGGCTCCAGTTGCGAGTCGAGAACGAACTTGCAACTTAGACAAAAAGGGTTGGACCCTAGTTGCGAGTCGAGGATGGGGTTCCAACTCGGACAAAAAAGGTTAGACCCTAGTTGCGAGTCGAGGACGCACTTGCAACTCGGACAAAAAAGGTTGGGCCCTAGTTACGAGTCAAGGATGGACTTGCAACTCGGACAAAAAAGGTTAGGCCCTAGTTGCGAGTCGAGGGTGGACTTGCAACTTGGAAACAAAAGTCAATCCCCATTTGTGTCGAGAGTGGACTTGCAACTAGGACAAAAAAGGATGGACCCTAGTTACGAGTGGAGGATGTAATTGCAACTCGGACAAAAAAAATTGGACCCGAGTTGCGAGTCGAGGATGGACTTGCAACTGGACAAAAAAATCGAGTCCCAATTGCAAGTCGAGGATGGACTTGCAACTAGGACAAAAAAAATTCAAGCCCGAGTTGCGAGTCAGGGCGGACTTGCAAATAGGACAAAAAAGAACGGGCCCAGTTGTAAGTAGAGTGTGAACTTGCAACTAGGACAAAAAAAGATCTCACCTCAGTTATGAGTCGAGGGCCAACAAAAACAGAGTCGAACATGCCTATGCCAACAGCAGGATACACAATAAAGAAACAACAATAAAGGAGGCGGAAGGTAGAGCTTGCACAAAAATTATGAATCCTACACTTTCGAGCTTGCACAATACTTATAAAATTTTAAAAATCATGAATTTAAAAAGACTAAAAAAGAGAAAAAAAGTTTAAAAAGATGGGACCTCTATTGCAGGTCAGTGTGTGGTTGGACTTGCATGTAGAATAAAAAATGGATTGGGCCTCAGTTAGAGGACAAGTAGACAAAACATAACAAGGAGACACGGGAATACATCATCCAAGGCCAGGAGATCAGAAGTTTACGCGAAAATTACAACAACAAGATGCAATGGACAACAACTTAATGAGACTGCTAAATCTCATCTTGATGATGAAGGGTGGAAGAAATGTAAGACAATGTCAAAATGAACTAGGAAGGCAATGACCGCAATAAAGCTCTTATTTTCTTATCTCTTTCAATTCTAGTCGTGGTCTAGAAACAACGAAACGAAACAGGCTGCCAACACGTGTGATAATGGGCTGATAAAAAGTGAAGACAAACAGGCCAACAAAACGATATTTGGCAAACAAACAATGACCAGCGAGGCGGGGATCCAATGCTCACACGAAAATGGCAAAACTAAGTCACAGTAGCAAACATAGAAGAGACATCGCTAAAAATCATTTAGATACAATTTCAGAATTACATATAAAAATCATTCATGAATTCTCACAAAAAAATAAAAATTATTACCAAAATTTACAAAAATATTCAAAAAAGTCATGTTCACGAATTTGAAAAAAATGGAAAAAATAAAATACAAAATAAAAATAAACAAAAAATGAATCAAAAGAAAACCCGGATAGAGAAAATAAAGAAAGTTGAAGAAAAAACATCAAGGAAGATCGATCTTCACGTTCCCATGTTGTGCATCTCAAAACCACTCTACGACTCCTCTGAACAATAAAAACAAATAAAAATGCTCTAGACATCTCCACAAGCAACAACCTATGTATACAAACTCGCACAGCCCACACAAATAACGAGCTAGCTTATACAACAAGAAGGTTGCTAGAAGAAAAAACGAGGAACTGTTGCCCACGCTAGGTGAAGGAAATATGCCCAAGAGGCAATAATAAAGTTATTATTTATATTACCTTATATCATGATAAATGTTTATTATTTATGCTAGAATTATATTAACCGGAAATTTAGTACATGTGTGAATACATAGACAAACAGAATGTCACTAGTATGCCTCTACTTGACTAGCTCGTTGAACCAATGATGGTTATGTTTCCTAACCATAGACATGTGTTGTTATTTGATTAACGGGATCACATCATTAGAGAATGATGTGATTGACTTGACCCATCCATTATCTTAGCACGATGATTGTTTAGTTTGTTGCTATTGCTTTCTCCATAACTTATACATCACTACAAACAAAATATACTTCCGTGATGATACGTGTTTGTCACAGTAGGTCACGTTTTCCGTCATGCATGTACATCCTTGACAAATTTATGACAGAATGAAGATAGTCATACCTGTGCTGTTGTAGAAGTGTTTCATGACATTACCAAAATTATCATCACAGAAGTGTCCACTTCCATGACGATAAATCGCGCGTCATAGAAGTGCTTTCGTCAAGGGTGACCGACACGTGGCATCCATCGTAACGGGACGTCGTTAAGCTATCGGGTCTGATTTTGGATCCGATAACCCGCTAACAACCATGACCAATGCCGATTTTCCACGTGTAAAATTCTCATAGGCCGACGGAACCACACGTCAACTCCGCGTTGGCACAGGTGTCACTCATCCAACGGTCGAGATGGGCCTATGATATGTTGACACGTGGACAGGCCCAAAAGTGACCAATAAAGTTTAAATGGGCCGGCCCAACTAAAGGCCCACAAGATTTTGCAGACCATAATGGGCCGGCCCAGCTGAAGGCCCAAGATTTTGCGGACCACAATGGGTCAGCCCAGCTAAAGGCCCACAAGATTTTGCAAACCATAATGGCTGGCCCAGCTAAAGGCCCAACATTCTCAGTTAAGGCCCGTACGGCTAGTGTCAAATCAGCCCGTCAACGGCCTGTCCTAAACTTGTCATCATCACGGTCCATGGTCACTTCTGGCCCGTTAACAGTCCGCTAAGTATATGGGCCGAATTACGGCCTGATGTATTTCCGGCCTGTTAAAGGTCCTGCTTTATTTGGGCCCATTTACAGGCCATTGAAACTTTTGGCCCATAAACAACCGTGAAGGATTTGGGTCATATTCGGCCATGTCTGACATTCGGCCTGTTAGAGGCCCACTATAGATTTGGGCCACTTTTCGGCCTGTTGTGATTTTCGGCGTGTTAACGTCAGACGAAATCCATGGGCCATATGTGGCCCAATGTCACATCGAGCCCATTAACGACCCATATAAAAATGATGATAATTTAGCCCGACCGAACTTCCGGCCTGTTAAAGGCCCATGTATTAGGCCGACGCATTTACGGCCCGTCCGAATTTTGGCCTGTGAAAGATCTGCATCGTAAATGGGCCACCATTTCGGCCTGCTAAGACCAGTGGGTTATTTGGCACAATCAGGGCCCAATCTCACTTTCGGTCTATTAAAGGCCCATGTTTTTATGGGCTCGAGATATTTACACTTGTAAACGGCCTATTGTTACTAAGGGCCCAAATTATGTTTAGGCCTGTTAAAAGCCCACTATGGACACATGCCTACTAGAAAAATATGAAAGCTTATGTTGATTTAGGCCCAGATATTTTTAGTGGGCTACATGCAAATTTCAGCCCATAATCGTTTTTAGCCCAATTGGAATGGACCCGACGAATGTTGGCATGTTGGGCTCCTACGAAGCTTTCGGCTGAATACATTACTAAGATAAACCTACACTATACAAAAATAGCGTCGTAATTACTGCAGCCTTTGGCAGCATCATAAATACTGTATCACAACAAAATAAATTCCAACCATACAACAAAAGGCCTGTTGGCATAAAGTTTACAGTCCTTGCAGATAAAAGCACCATCAGATGTATAGAAGCACATATCATTTGATCTGAGTGCTAATGTTTCAGGCTGTAGAATCTGATGGAGCAGCACGATCTTCACCTTTTTTTGCAATTGCTCTTGAACAACGAAGCGAATGTCTGATAGTCTGGTTTCAAAACCATTCATATCTTGACGACATTTGTCAACCACCATTCTTGTTTCCAAAACGACGTCCATTATGGATTGGACTTGTGTCTGGAGCACAGATATATCACTCTTTCTAGCAGGAAGATTTTGTTCAGTAGGCGATTTGGACGAGGTTACCTTGACAACCAACCCAAAATTACGCAGGAAGGTTGTAAGTGCATCTAGTGCCCCTTAGTGATTTTGGTGTATCAAAGACTTATAGGTTAAGGGACTGATGTGTTTGTGAGTGTACACATGTATATAAGTCTATGAGGAGTTTGATATTTACAGAGAAAGTCGACCCTAAAAATGAAGTTCTTCGACTGAAGACTTTGGATTCCTGACCACTTTCTGAAGACTTTGAAAGTGAAGAAATTGGTGTGATCCTGAAGACTTGGTATTCATTCAAGGAACATGAAGCATGCAGACTTTTGTTTTCGTAGTTTCATTTTCTCTTTCTTGAGTCATACGAAACACCGTACTGTTAAAGGGGGTCGAGGAAATACTAAGGAAAAATTTCCAAGTGATGCTCAACTCAAATCCTACATCTACCAATCCCTTCGAGTGAAGCCATTGGAAATCTCATACAGTTCAGTCAAATTTCTTTAGTGACAGAGAGGAAGTTCTTCTAGTCTTTGAGGAATTTGTTCTGAGTGAGGAGTTAGGAATTCGCCAGTGCGGATTGCCTACACAGTGAGGAACATGATAGCCTTGAGGAATTTGATACTCAAAATTCCGACCGTTGTTGTACTATGCGCCAGCTGTCCCAAAATGTCTACCCACCTAATGGTCATATCATTGAAGGGCATTTATGTCTTATCATGTCGGGCTGCTCCCTAGGCTATAAATAGCCGCCCCCTACAACCACTAGCTGGCTGACTACTCCGAGAGAAACTGGCACTTGTCATTTGAGAGCATCCCTTCCTCCGAGGACTTTGAGCGAAAATCATCAAGTGAGGAAAACCCAAACCCAAAGTGATTGAGCATCACTGAAGAGATCGATCCCGCGTGGATCTGACGCTTGTTACCTTTGAAGACTGTGCATATTCCAGACGGTTAGGCGTTATGGTCTAGAGCATCCAAGAGGAAATTGTGGATCGCCGAGTGACCGAGTCTGTGAAGGTTTGGAAGTCACCTGAAGACTTACCACGAGTGATTGGGCGAGGTCTGTGTGACCTTAGCTCAAGGGGAATACGGTGAGGACTAAGTATCCTGAGCTGCGTGTTCAAGACTGGGTGTCCGGGACTGTGTGTCCTCAGGTTTAAATACCTAGCTTCCCTAACCAGACGTACAACTGTCACAATAGTTGAAACTGGTCTACCAAATCATTGTCTTCACTGAGCTAACTGGTTCCAATTCCTCAACCCTTCTATTTCCTCATCTCTGTGTTGTGTGCTTGTTCATATCTTTTTGAAGACTTTGACAGAAGACTATCTCTATTTCCTCAGCTCAATTTCTCCAGTCTGTTTGCCTTCATTCTGTTTATCCAGTGTTTTACGCTTTCTGTACTCTGCGCTTGTTTTCATTTCATCATGAAGACCATGCTCATGTTCTGTTATGTTTACTTCTGAGTAATTATTCCGCTGCAAGTAGTTCTTCACTCAGGAATTTCCTCACCCGCAAATTCCTTAGTGAAGAATTCATAATAATCGCCTATTTACCCCCCTCTAGTCGATATAATGCACTTTCAATTGGTATCAGCGCGAGGTACTCCCTTGTTTTGTGTGATTTTGGTTTAACCACCTAGAGTTTTAGTTATGTCGATCACATGAATGAAGACTGTGACATGCCCCATCTTTGACGGTCATGATTATCCCAAGTGGAAGGCCATGATGAAGAAGCGCCTCACGGCGATGAACAGTGAACTCTGGACCGTCACCGAAATTGGTCTTACTGACCTATGCAAGATGGCGGAGGTTGATGATATTCGCAAGTACACGCTACTCAACCTCACAGCGAAGGACATCATCTGCTCCAGCTTGTCACAAAACCAATACAGGAACGTTATGCATCTCAGCCATGCGAAACTCATCTGGGACCGACTCTCTGAGGTCAATGAAAGTCATCGATCTCACCATGAACCCTGGTTCGAGGACTTCATGGACTCGCGCAAGGCTATGACTTTCAATCCAGAATCATCATCCTCTGCACCATGCCTTATGGAAAAAGGTGCCAAGGTAACTTAATGCTACTTATCTAAGTCAAGTGATGATAGATCTGGTGATGAATTTGGACCCAGTTATGTCAAACTTGCTTCTCTTGCCACTAAACAACACAGAGCTTTGGAAAAAGTTCAAAACATGCTAAATGAGGGCGACGATATGTTGGGTGAAGAAATGGATCGTTCCAAAGCTTTGGCTGAAAGTCTTCAGGGACTCCAGTCCAAGTTTGATAATCTTCAGAGTCATCATAACACTCTCTTATCTGGTCATGAGAAGCTTTCTTATGAATTTCTTCAAAGAAAGCAAGACCTTGAGCAGTTAAGAGTGAGTTATGAAGATCTTCAGAAGGAGCGTGATTCATTACTTGCTCAATAGATCAGCGCTACTCAGGAAGAGTTTGTTTGCTCAAATACTTCAATTGCTGCAAATTCTTCAACTGCCTCTGCTATCACTAATTCCTCATCTAAGGACATTGCTAGTATCACTAATGATGCAGGACTGAAGGAATTGTATATGACAGGCATGTACAAAAGCCTCAAAGGGCATCAGGCTCTTTGTGACGTGCTTAAAAAGCAGATCCTCAACAGGAACCCTAGGAAAGAGGGTCTTTGAGAGGAAACTTAATGCTGATGGGACCTACTGGAAACCTGAGAAGTATCCCAAAACCTCTTGGGTTTCTGCAAAGGGACCTTCAGTGGACCCATCTACTTTATCTGGCTTTACATGTGAATCTTCATATTCTTCTGATTAGTCAATTGACTCCAACTATAAACTGTTCAAAAATCAGAATGGTGAAGTATTTGCTAGTATGTTGGCTCTAACTGCAGGAACGGTTCTCCTATGAAGAAAATCTGGGTTCCCAAAAGGTGCCTTGAAAATCTTCAGGTGAATGCCATCATGACACCACCTGTGAAGAATAGGAACCCCAGATCAGATTCTTCATATGGACCAAATTCTTCATATGGATCCAAGTCCTCATATGGACCAAACTCCTCACGTGGATCAAATTCCTCAAAAGGATCAAAGTCCTCATGTGAACATCATCGTGCTAACCCGTCTGTTTCGCAGGGAAGATCTAAGGATTATGGATACATGCATTATTATTCAAACCATTATGTTCATAAGTCCTCGAAGAATTTCTCTGCTTACTCTTATGCTTACCCTAATCCCTCTTATGTGAAATGAAGCGGATTGGCATCTATCCCACCTTTCTCTTATGGAGCTCGCAGAATGATGAACTCTTTGCCACCCCTTAAGATGTGGGTGGTGGATAAAAAGAACTAATCTCTTATGCAGGGTTAGGTCTCCAGACGAACTTAATCGTCTGAAGAATTTGCTGGAGACCTGAATATGCTTGAAAGGACGCAAGCTAATCATGAAGAAATGAATTTTCATTTCTCACGTCCTCATACTGCTTTATCTGTTCAATTGCTTGATGAAATTGATCTGATGAAATTGATATCATATTCTTCACTGATGAAGTATATGAGTTCGTAAGTTGCACTAATTCATCTGCAGGATGATCAACCCAAAGCCACTGAGTGGGTCCTCGATAGTGGATGTACAAATCACATGACTGGTGACAGGAGCTTATTGATGGACTTTGCTTTATCTCCATCACATTTGAAGCATATCACCTACGCTGACAAAGGCAAAAGCAAGGTATTAGGTCAAGGTAAGATTGCAATCTCAAAGGATCGACACATGGACAAAGTCATGCTTCTCGAGTCCTTAGGGTTCAACCTCATGTCTGTCTCAATGCTTTGTGATCTTGATATGGTTGTTGTCTTTCGCAAGTATCGTTGTGTTGTGATCATGGAAGCTGACAATTCCAAAGTCTTCGAAGGCTTTAGGAGAGGAGATTTGTATATTGTTGATTTCTCTACAGGACCACAACCTGCTACATGTCTACTTGCAAAAGCTTCAGAAGGCTGGCTATGGCATCGACGACTTGGTCATGTTGGCATGAGGAATCTGCACACGCTCGCGAAGAAGAAGCATTTCATTGGCATTGAAAATTTCAAATTCCCCAAGGATCACTTATGCGGAGCCTGTGAAGCTGGAAAGATGACCAAGGCCAAGCATCCAGCGAAGACTATCATGACTACTACTCAACCATTTGAATTGCTTCACATGGATCTCTTTGGCCCTACTCACTATGCCACATTTACTAATGCTGCATCTTTATATGGCTTTGTCATTGTTGATGATTATTATCGATATACATGGGTGCATATCATCACTTACAAAACTGAAGTGCAGGAAGTCTTCAAACGATTTTCCTCGAGGGCTTCAACCAACTTTGGTGTGAAGATCAAGCACATCATAAGTGATAATGGAACTGAGTTCAAGAACACTGGTATTGATAACTATCTTGATGAACTTGGTATTACTCATGAGTTATCTGCTCCTTATACTCCTCAGCAAAATGGCGTCGTGGAGCGCAATAACAGGACTCTTGTTGAGATGGCTCGCACTATGCTTGATGAGTACAAGACGCCTACTCGCTTCTGGCCTGAGGCAATTGATACTGCTTGCCACATCATCAACAGGGTATATCTTCACAAATTCTTGAAGAAGACTGCATATGAACTCCTCACTAACAAGAAACCCAATGTGAGTTATTTCAAAGTCTTCGGTGCTAAATGCTGGATTAGAGATCCTCATCACAGTTCTAAATTTGCACTGAAAGCACATGAAGGTTTTATGCTCTGTTATGGTAAGGACTCGCACACCTACAGAGTCTTCAACACCTATCACCACAAGGTTGTTGAAACTGTAGATTTGCGGTTCGATGAAACTAATGGCTCGCAAAGAGAGCACCTACCTCCTATGACAGATGAAATACCTCCTGAGGAATCTATTAAGTTCATGGCTACTGAGGATGTCATTCCTACCAAAGAATCTGCTGAAGAAGTCGTTCCAGAACATGAAGGACGTCATGCTGACGCACCTGAGGAAAATGGTGCTGAAGAAAATGCTGATCAAATTCCTCAACGACAACCTGCTCATCCTCGTGTTGCAAACGAAGTGCAGATTGAGAAAATCATCAGTGACATCAACATTCTAGGTCCTCTCACATGCTCAAGAGCTTCACATTTATCTAAATTTTGTGGGCACCTTGCTTTCGTCTCTATCACAGAGCCCACTAAGGTAGATGAAGCATTTATGGAGCCTGAGTGGATTCAAGCTATGCAAGAGGAATTACATCAATTCGAGCTCAACAACGTCTGGGAACTGGTCAAACGTCCAGATCCTCGCAAGCACAATATCATTGGCACAAAGTGGATCTACCGCAACAAGCAATATGAAAATAGCCTTGTGGTGAGGAATAAGGCACGACTTGTAGCTCAAGGCTACACACAGGTTGAAGGAATTGACTTCGATGAAACTTTTGCACTTGTTGTTAGACTTGAAGCTATTCGCATATTACTTGCTTATGCTAACCATCATGATATCATATTATATCAAATGGATGTGAAAAGTGCATTCCTCAATGGCAAGCTTGAGGAAGAGGTATATGTTGCTCAACCCCCAGGTTTTGAAGATCCAAAGCATCCTGACAAAGTCTTCAAACTCAATAAGGCCCTCTATAGCCTCAAGCAGGCCCCTCGGGCGTGGTATGATACTTTGAAGGAATTCCTCATGAAGAAAGGCTTCAAACCCGGTTCACTTGACCCAACTCTTTTCACTAAATCTTATGATAGTGAATTGTTTGTGTGCCAAATTTATGTTGATGATATGATTTTTGGCTGTACTGACCAACGTTATAGTGATGAATTTTCCTATATGATGAGTGAAGAATACCAAATGTCTATGATGGGAGAATTGAAATTCTTCTTAGGTCTTCAAATTCAATGTGTCGGGGATATACCCTGCGGTAAGACCCGACCGGATATATGACCTGGTCGGACTTGGCATTTCATTGGTAACCCGCCAGAGGATTGGTGACTCATGTGTCTGGCGGTTCATTGGTGTGACGACTCACGAGCCTGAAGACTCATTGGTGACCCGACGTGTGTTTCATATGAATGACAAGGCATAAGGAATATCCTCCTACGAAAGAAGCAAGACTAGGACTCCACTTGTAATTAAGTAATCCTAATCCTACTAGGACTAGTCATGTAACCCACCCCTTCAACTTATATAAGGAGGGGCAGGGCTCCCCAAAGAGGGACAAGTAAGAAGAAACAAGCTCTAGGGCTAGACACAAAGGGGGAGCCGTCTTATGTGGCGACTCTCTCATGAGCATAATGAGATCTAGCCACAAACAGCATGTAGGGCTATTACCGGACGATGTTTCCCGGGGCCCGAAACTGTCTAAATCCTTGTCTTGTGTTGCGTCTCTCGATTCCGCTCATCCCCTCTCAAGCTACTACAAAGATGCGTTGGCCTCACGACTAAGTCCTCACACTAGGACATCTGCCGTGACAATTCCACGACACAATGGCATATTCATATCTCAGGAGAAATACCTCAAGGATGTATTGAGGAAATTCGGCATGCAAGATTGCAAAGGTGTCAAAATCCCTATGCCCACAAATGGCCATCTATGCACTGATGAAAATGGTATTGACTTCGATCAAAAGGTATACCGCTCCATGATTGGTTCTTTATTGTATTTATGTGCATCTAGGCCAGATATTATGCTTAGTGTTTGCATGTGTGCCCGATTTCAAGCTACACCGAAGGAATCACACCATAAGGCTGTGAAGCATATTCTTCGATATCTAGCTCACACACCAACACTTGGATTATGGTACCCCAAGGGCTCGGCTTTTGATCTCATTGGATATTCAGACTCTGACTATGCTGGTGATCGTGTGGACCGCAAGTCAACATCTGGCACATGCCATTTCCTCAGACGATCCTTGGTCTGTTGGTCCCCGAAGAAACAGAACTGTGTATCACTGTTTATTGCTGAAGCTGAGTACATTGTTGCTGGTTCTTGCTGTGCTCAACTGCTATGGATGAAGCAAACTCTCAAGGACTGCCGCATCAACATGAAGAATGTGCCACTCTACTGTGACAATGAGAGTGCCATCAAGATTGCTCATAACCCAGTTCATCACTCAAAGACAAAGCACATTCAGATTCGTCGTCATTTTCTTCATGATCATGTGTTGAAGGGCGACATCTCTATTGAGCATGTGAAGACTGAAGAACGGCTAGCCGATATCTTCACTAAGCCCTTGGATGAGAAGAGATTTAGCAAGTTACGGTGTGAGCTAAATATCTTAGAATCTTCAAATATTCTTTGAAAAGGACACTCATCCTAACACTTATGCAAAATTAATGACTTAGATGTGCAACACATGAAGAAACATTTTTCTTCAATCAATGAAGACTAACACTCTAAGTGTGAAGAAATTAACAAAGAATTTGATTCTCAGAACCCTATGACAATTGTACGCGGTGTCTGAAATCATCATTCTTATACGGTGGGCCACGCCACCACCAAAAGTTGAAAATCTTCAATTTGAGTTTTTTTGTTTTAAAATTCCTCAGTTGTTCAATTTCTTCAACTTTGCAAATGTCTTCACCATTTCCTTCGTTTTTCTTCATTGGCTATATATTTATATGAGTTTATGTCCTCTACAACATCCACTTATTGCTATTTCTTCATGTTGCCTTTACTACTAAGTGAATGTGATCGGACCCTTCCTCCTCTATGCTAAACTCAACCCAAACTATTCACAAATTCTGCATGTGCGTTCTATTTGAATCTCGTTCAAAATCTTCATTGTGTCCTTGTCAGCTGAAGAATTTGCAAATGAAACTTTAAAACGCATGTTATCTAAGTTTTCGACTTTGCTGCTCAAACCGTTCCGCATTCTGTGAAATGTTTATCTATTCACCCACGATCTCTCAGTGTGTGGGTGACACATGTCAAGCGAATGAGAAGGGCAGGGGCACGTTCGTCCAATTTCTTTGGGCGAACAGTTTTCACTTCGATTATAAATACCCCTCCCCTTCCTCACTTCGTTTTTACTCCGCTCGACCTCTCTCCCGCTCGAGCTTCCCAAAACCTAGCGCCGCCGCTACTTCATCATCGCCGGTGAGGAAGAGCTTCACTGCCTCGACCTTGTCGCCATCGTACTCGTGCCGGCTGCGGATTCTTCACTCCACCGCCGCCGTAGCTATCTTCCTCTGCCAAGTTAGGGCATGGAAGATCTGCACCAACGAGCTTCACATATACACTTCCCAGTTCGTCGTGTTCTTCGTCCAGGGTAATTAAAAGTTACTTTTACTTCCCTCTTTGATTCAAATGTTTTTCTACAAAGTCTTCAAAAGGTGTTTATTCTTCAAATCTTCACACACTGGACACCTCCCATAACATCTGTTATTGATCTGTTTCCCTAAGCAACGTTTTTCTTCAAGATTCCTCAATTGTGTGGATTTTTCAATCTGTACAACTCTGGAACCTAAGTCAAAGAACACTTAGTGAAATTCTTCAAGACTCATCTCGTCAAATTCCTCAAACTTTTTCTTATTGCAAAACCTTCCGAGAACGCATATGACCTCTCCAAATTCCTTGCAACTATACTCTGTTCACATGTACACATGTCCGCTGCTGAATCACTAGGTTCTCATCAACTTAACTCATTTGCAGCGTTCCTTGAAGAAAAGTTGCACACCTCTTCAGAGAATTCCATTGCTCAAATTCCGTAGCTAAAGAAAATGGCTGACGGTAAGAAGCCACAGAAGGGAGGAAAGAGGTCTGAGGTCAATACTGCTTTCGAGATTCCTGATGACATATACAAGGATTATTGCACTCCTGATGAGGCCAAATTTGGCAAGGAGGACAAAAATCAGCGCAAGGTGCGCATACAAAGGATAGAGAGGAGATGGGAACGGGAATGGAGGGAGTAGAGATATGTTACTCCCAAGTATATGAAGAAATTCACTCTTAATCCGCCATGCCCAAGACCTCCATTGACACCTGGCCAAGAAGCTGATCCCACCAGCCTTAAGCGTGGTGAGGACTATTGTCGGTGTCAAAACTGATGGATCTCGGGTAGGGGGTCCCGAACTGTGCGTCTAAGGCGGATGGTAAAAGGAGGCAGGGGACACGATGTTTTACCCAGGTTCGGGCCCTCTTGATGGAGGTAAAACCCTACATTCTGCTTGATTTATTCTTGATGATAGGAGTATTACAAGAGTTGATCTACCACGAGATCGGAGAAGCTAAACCCTAAAAGCTAGCCTATGGTATGCTTGTATGTTGTCCTACGGACTAAAACCCTCTGGTTTATATAGACACCGGAGGGGGCTAGGGTTACACAAGGTCGGTTACAAAGGAGGAGATATCCATATCCGTACTGCCTAGCTTGCCTTCCACGCCAAGTAGAGTCCTATCCAGACATGGGACGAAGTCTTCAATCTTGTATCTTCATAGTCCAACAGTCCGGCCAAAGATATAGTCCGGCTATCCGGAGACCCCCTAATCCAGGACTCCCTCAATAGCCCCTGAACCAGGCTTCAATGACGATGAGTCCGGCACGTAGTGTTGTCTTCGGCATTGCAAGGCGGGTTCCTCCTCCGGATACACCACCACAGAAGATTTTGAATAAAAGGATAGTGTCTGACCCTGCAAAATAAGTTCCACATACCACCATAGAGAGAATAATATTTCCACAAATCTAATCTACTAAAACGTTTTGGCAACATGACATCATGCCATGACTCGGTGATTATTCGAACCATTTTTTCTTTAACTAGCCCTGCACATAACGCGAGGCAGTTTCTTGACACGTCTTGTCAAAGCAGAGATCGTGTCCCCCTTATTACGGGATTCTCATCAATACGGGCGTGGGTAACCCAAGCGCGCCATCAATTACGGTGCTTGGAGGATAAGCGAGTTTTACCAGGCTAGTGGGGGTGCATAGTTTCGGCCACCCTTATAAGGGGATAAGGTTTAACCTTTTTCTACCCACGCCTTCTTCCTCCTTGCTCATCCATTCTTGCGCACTCGAGCTCCAATGCCCAAGTCCACATCCCTCTCCTCAACCTTCTCCAAACATGTCCGGAGCGGGAGGCAAGTGTATGGCTTCCTCCGTCACGGAGGGTGAGGGAGTCCTGGATTAGGGGGTCTCCGGATAGCCGGACTATATCCTTTGGCTGGACTATTGCACTATAAAGATACAAGATTGAAGACTTTGTCTCGTGTCCGGATGAGACTCTACTTGGCATGGAAGGCAAGCTAGGCAATACGGATATGTATATCTCCTCCTTTGTAACCGACCTTGTGTAACCCTGGCCCCTTCCGATGTCTATATAAACCGGAGGGTTTTAGTCCGTAGGACAACATACAATCATACCATAGGCTAGCTTCTAGGGTTTAGCCTCTCCGATCTCGTGGTAGATCAACTCTTGTAATACTCATATAATCAAGAATAAATCAAGCAGGACGTAGGGTTTTACCTCCACCAAGAGGGCCCGAACCTGGGTAAAACATCGTGTTCCCTGCCTCCTGTTACCATCCTCCTTAGATGCATAGTTCGGGACCCCCTACCCGAGATCCGCCGGTTTTGACACCGACATCGGTGCTTTCATTGAGAGTTCCTCTATGTCGTCGTTGTTAGGCTTGATGGCTCCTACTATCATCGATAGCGATGCGGTCCAGGGTGAGACTTTTCTCCACGGACAGATCTTTGTATTCGGCGGCTTCGCACTGCGGACCAACTCGCTTGGCCATCTGGAGCAGATCGAAAGTTACACCCCTGGCCATCAGGTCAGGTTTGGAAGCTTAAACTACACGGCCGATATCCGCGGAGACTTGATCTTCGACGGATTCGAGCCCCTGCCTTGTGCACCGGGCGGTCACGATGAGTACGATTTAGCTCTACCTTCAGACCGTATTCAGGAGATCGCACCAGCAGCCGCTCCGAGCCTCCATTCGGAGCCAGTTGCGCCATCCATGGACGGGTGGATGGACCCTGTCACGGAAGCCGTATCCTCAGTGGCGATCGAGCCGAATATCGACCTTATCCTTCACGAGAGCCGTGTTCCCAAACAGCCGGATCCTTCTCCGAGCCGCCTATGCCCGTTCCTGTCGAATCCGATTGGGCGCCGATCATGGAGTTTACCTCCGCGGATATTTTTCAGCACTCACCCTTTGGTGACATACTAAACTCATTAAGGTCTCTCTCCCTGTCAGGAGAGTCCTGGCCGAACTACGTCTGACAGGATTAGGATGCGGATGACGAAGACTTTCGCCGCCCACCCACCACCCACTTAGTAGCCACTGTCGACGACTTAACCGACATGCTCGACTTCGACTCCGAAGACATCGACAGTATGGATGACGATGCGGGAGACGAAGAGGAATCACTGCCCACAGGGCATTGGACAGCCACCTCATCATACGATATATACATGGTGGACACACCCAAAGAAGGCAATGACGACGAGACAATGGGGGATGACCCCTCCAAGAAGCAACCCAAGCGCCGACGTCAGCGGCGCCGCTCTAAGTCCCGCCAAGGCAAAAGTGGTGAAACCGGCACCAGAGATAATAGCACTCTGGACAGTGCCGAAGACAACAACAATCCCCTCCAGCAAGATTTAGAGTAGGAGGATGGAGGAGCCAGCCCTCTCGAGAGAGCGGCAGATGGAGAGGAGAAGGATGATAATTACATGCCTCCGTATGAAGATGAGGCAAGCCTCGACGATGACGAATTCGTCGTGCCTGAGGATCCTGTCGAACAAGAGCGCTTCAAGCACAGGCTTATAGCCACATCAAATAGCCTTAAGAAAAAGCAGCAACAGCTCCAAGCCGATCAAGATTTGCTAGCTGACAGATGGACTGAAGTCCTGGTGGCCGAGGAACATAAACTCGAACACCCCTCCAAGAGTTACCCAAAGTGCAGGTTGCTACCCCGACTGGAGGAGGAAGCACCAAAACCTACATCCCCGGCGTATGACGCAGCTGATTGGCCACCTCGTGGCTGCGACAGAGAAACATTCCAGCCAAAAGCTCAGCCCGCACCCCGACGCCATTCAAATAAAAAGGCATGGGGAAATACGCCAGACCTGCGAGACATATTGGAGGACAAAGCAAAACATGCAAGATCGATCTACGGATCACGAGGGCACGCCACTATGCGAGACGATAATTGTCACGCCGGATACAGTAAAAGTAAGTCCGGCCGGGCCGAACACAGCGGGCAAGACTCATTTGAGCTGCGTCGCGATATAGCCCAGTACAGAGGCGCCACACACCCCTTATGCTTCACAGACGAAATAATGGATCATCAAATCCCAGAGGGTTTCAAACCCGTAAATATAGAATCATACGACGGCACAACAGATCCTGCGGTATGGATCAAGGATTTACTCCTGCACATCCACATGGCCCGCGGTGATGACCTACACGCCATCAAATACCTCCCACTCAAACTTAAAGGACCAGCTTGGCATTGGCTCAACAGCTTGCCAGCAGAGTCCATTGGCTGTTGGGAAGATCTGGAAGCCGCATTCCTCGACAACTTTTAGGGCACTTACGTGCGACCACCAGATGCCGATGACTCGAGCCACATAATTCAGCAGCCAGAGGAATCGGCCAGGCAATTCTGGACACGGTTCCTAACAAAGAAAAATCAAATCGTCGACTGTCTGGATGCAGACGCCCTAGCAGCTTTCAAGCACAACATCCGTGATGAATGGCTTGCCTGGCACCTTGGCCAGGAAAAGCCGAAATCTATGGCAGCCCTCACGACACTCATGACCCGCTTTTGCGCGGGAGAAGACAGTTGGTTGGCTCGCAGCAATAACATATCAAAGAACCATGGTACTTCGGATACCAAGGACGGCAACGGCAGGTCGCGTCGCAACAAACATAAGCGCCGCATTAATAGCGACAATACCGAGGATACGGTAGTCAATGCCGGATTCAAAGGCTCTAAACCCGGTCAGCAGAAAAAGCCATTCAAAAGAAGCACTCTGAGCCCGTCCAGTTTGGACCGTATACTCGATCGCTCATGCCAAATACACGGCACCCCCGACAAGCCAGCCAACCACACCAACAAGGATTGTTGGGTGTTCAAGCAAGCCGGCAAGTTAAATGCCGAAAACAAAGATAAGGGGTCACATAGCGATGACGAGGAGGAGCCCCGGCAGCCGAACACCGGAGGACAGAAGAGGTTCCCCCCACAGGTGCGAACGGTGAACATGATATACGCAACCCACATCCCCAAGAGGGAGCGTAAGCGTGCGCTCAGGGACGTATATGCGTTGGAGCCAGTCGCCCCAAAGTTCAACCCATGGTCTTCCTGCCCGATCACCTTCGACTGTAGGGACCATCCGACTAGTATCCGTCATGGCGGATTCGCCGCATTGGTCTTAGACCCAATCATTGACGGATTTCACCTCACTCGAGTCCTTATGGATGGCGGCAGCAGCCTGAACCTACTTTATCAGGACACAATGCGCAAAAATGGGTATAGACCCCTCAAGGATCAAACCCACTAAAACAACCTTTAAAGGCGTCATACTAGGTGTAGAGGCCCATTGCACAGGCTCAGTAACACTGGAAGTGGTCTTCGGATCTCCGGGTAACTTCCGAAGCGAAGAGCTAATCTTCGACATAGTCCCGTTCTGCAGTGGCTACCATGCACTGCTCGGGCGAACCGCATTTGCAAGATTCAATGCGGTGCCACATTACGCATATCTGAAGCTCAAGATGCCAGGACCTCGGGGGGGGGGGGGTCATCACAGTCAATGGAAACATAGAGCGCTCTCTCCGCACAGAGGAGCACACTGCGGCCCTCGCAGCAGAAGCGCAAAGCAGCCTCTTAAGGCAATCCACTAGTTCGGCGATTAAAGACCCGGACACCTTCAAGCGCGCCCAGAGTAATCGGCAACAAGACCGCCTGGCATGTTCCGAGATCGCATAGCAATGCGGCCCCCACCCCGGTCCCAGCCAAACGGCAAAATCCGTGCCACGCGTACATAATTACGCATTAAAAATACCATGGGCATAGGCGGGGAGGGAGGGGGGGGGTAGGACTGCGGCACGCCCCATGTCGCGGCTTAAACCGCACTAGGGGCTTCCTGCTTTGTTATTTTTCTCTTTTAGGACTTTAATCTCTCGAAACCCTGTCCGGCAGCATGATTGCCGAACACATGATGGAGCAATTAAGGAGGCAGAAAGCTACGTCACACCACGGAACTCCCAGGTGGAATACGATAACGAGTGAAATATTTGCTTTAATACTATTCCTCAGCTTGCCCTTGGAAGGGACATGTCAAACAGTCCTACTTTTTGCTTATCGCACTACTTGTATCATTATGCTTTAACGCACCTTTTTGAATAAAGAATGCATAGCATTAAGACTATTATTGCATTCTTGTTTTCAACATATATATATATATGTTCATTCACGACATCTAGCACCCGTACACTCTGGTACGGCCAATACGCTAGGGGCTTAAGCATACCCCATAATACAGCGTGAGAAGTCCGAACACTTTCGACAGTGCGGCACCCCGAACTTATAGCATTATATGCATGAGCTCCGAATCATGTCTTGGGTCAATAGTTGGGTTTGCCCGGCTGCCATCTTTTGGTACCTTACATTCCGCTATATCGGCTAAGGTAGCACTAGGAGAACTACTGCGATTGTGCCCCGGTTCTTCTGGGCTAAGCACCTCAGTAGAGAAAGCTAAAACTGACTGTCATGATAAGGCGAGAGACTGGTCGCTGTTCGAGAGGTTTCAAGTCCCTAAAGACTTATGCCGCTTAGAGCAAGGAGTCGGCCTGTCCGGCTTAAGGCGTGTATCGCGCCCTGAATTCGGCCTTCCGAATACTAGGGGCTTCGCCGAAATTTAAAATTATAGAATTCTATGGCTAAGTGAGAGTGATAACACATTATAGTCCGATTGCCTTGTTCGTTGTGCTGAGCACCACCCTCGAAGGACCCAACAATGGGAACAAGAGTGCTCAGGTTTATGCGGAACACCCCAGCACTCATGGCGCGGGGGCAGAAGCCGACGACTAGCCATCTCTCAGATTTGATAAACAGCCGAACAGAAGGCAATATTTTAAATTCAAATAAGCGTTGCATAGCGCATATGGACAAGTTTTTCATAATACAGGATTACACGAGCAAGTTCATTCAAATATTACCTCTTTTGCACACTCGTCCGCTACAAGACGGGCACCCTTCAGGACACCCTCATAGTACATCTCGGGGTGGCGATGCTCCTTGCCCTCCGGTGGCCCTTCTTTCACCAGCTTCACGGCATCCATCTTGGCCCATTGCACCTTCACACGGGCAAAAGCCCGGCGTGCACCTTCGATGCAGACGGACCACTTGATGACTTCCAGCCGTGGGCAGGCATCCATAAGCCGCCTCACCAGGCCGAAGTAGCTGTGGGGAAGGGCGTCGCTAGGCCACAACCGGACTATAAAGCCCTTCATGGCCTGTTCGGCCGCCTTGTGCAGCTCGGCCAGTTGCTTCAGCTGGTCGCTCAGAGGCATCGGGTGTTCGGTCCCAGTATACTGAGACCAGAACAGCTTCTCCGTTGAGCTTCCCTCCTCGGCCTGGTAAAACTGTGCGACATCCGACACGTTGCGGGGCAAATCTGCGAATGCTCCTGGAGAGCTCCGGATTGGGGTAAGTAACAATTAATTTACTTTCACATGCTTGCTTTGCATATAGAATGCCTTAACCGCCACTATCTTCTTCATCGCATCATTCTCCTGGAGGGCCTTTTGGGCTTCGGCCTTAGCAGTCTTTGCGCTCTCGAGGGCCGCGGCAAGCTCAGACTCTCGTGTCTTCAAGTCAAGCTCCAACGCCTCATGCTTCATCACGAGAGCGTGGAGCTCTTGCTGCACCTCGCCAACCCGTGCCTCATGCCTCTCCTGCTCGGTGCGCTCCTTGGCCGCTTTGTTTTCGGCCTCGGATAGCGCTTGCTTCAGGGTCGCCACCTCGGTCGTGGCCCCTGGCAAATTTACGATGATCCTGTCATTTTGCAATCGCATTCTTTTTTTTATATATATATATATATCCATAGACTAGGTACTACTTACCTTTGTTCTCCTCGAGCTGCCTCTTGGCAAGGCCGAGCTCTTCCTTGGACCCTTCGAGGTCCTGCTTCAGTGCGGCGACCTCCGCAGTCAGTGCGGCAGAGGCCAGCAGCGAAGCCTGCATACGCATATAGACATACTTACATTAGACTCCTGCGATATTGTTTGATCCTCCGTTCGGCTTTTCTTTGTGAACACCGAACAAAGCATCAGGGGCTACTGTCTATGCGGTAATATTTTTCCTATATTTCAAATACTTACCTCAAAGCCTGTCAGAAGGCTGGCAGAGGCTTCAGTCAGTCCGCTCTTGGTGGACTGAACCTTCTGGACCACCGCACTCATAATAGTGCGGTGCTCTTCATCGATGGAAGCGCTGCGAAGCACTCCCAGCAGATTGTCCGGTGCCTCTGCATGGACAGAGGTCACCGGCACAGGCATCTTGCCCCTCTTGGAAGGAGGCCGCCTGCCTGAGTCCGGAACCACTGGAGGTTCCGGCGCGGTATTCGGCCGAGGGCCGAACTCGGAGCCCTCGGGAGATTTACTCCCTCTGCTCCCGGAGTCCGGAAGGTCGCCTTGAGGCGCCTCCGGGACTATCTCCCCTCGACCCGGTGCCTCTTGAGACAATAACTTGGCGTTGTCCGTAGGGCAAGGGGAGGTGGCGGTCGGAAGTGGATCGCTATCCATATCCGACGAGCCCAGGGAGCCACCTGACGATACATCGATACAAGCTCGTGGCGGTCTGCATAATCATAATTCAGCGTTAGAAGAAATAGTGCGACAAATGTATGCTATGAGTTACTCTGGCATCCGAATACTTACGACTTTGCCAGGGGCTTGGCCCTGAGCAGCCACTCATCTTCGCCTTCGGCGGCGGTGGTGGAGTAGTCCAGAAGGAGAGTCCTTCCCTTCTTGGACCCTTCGCCCCCCTGTTTGGGGCGGCCTTCCTTTTCTTGTCTCCCCGACTGGAGGGGGAGCATCTTCATCTTCCTCCTCGTCTTCAGGGGACGAGTGCGTCGCGGAGTTGTCGGACGATGGGTCTGATAACACCTGGCGTCGGGAACTCTTTCGGGTTCCCTTGGCCTTCTTGGTCTTCTCCGGCACCTTGTAAGGAGCCGGAGTCAGCATCTCCATCAGGAGAGCGTCCGCAGTGTCTTCGGGCAGAGGGGCCAGACAGTGAATCTGCCCCGATGTCTCCACCCAGTCCTGTCAAAGGCATGGAGCTCAGACCCCGCACATGATTAAAGCTAGGGGAAATAAATATCCTACCGGATGTATAGAACTCACCGAATGCACCCGACGCTTCGCACTTAGCCCGCGGTCCTCGGTGAGAGAGGGAGGGACCTCGGCGCCCTTGAATAGCACCCTCCAGACGTCCTTGTGCATCGTGTCGAAGAGCTCGCTCAGAGTCTGGTGCTGGGCCGGGTCGAACTCCCACAAGTTGAAATCCCATTGTTGGCACGGGAGGATCCAGCGGATGAGCTTGACCTGGACTATGTTGACAAGCTTGAGCTTCTTGCCTGCCATATTCCGGATACAATTCTGGAGTCCGTCCAGCTCCACCGATGGACCCCAGGACATGCCCTTCTCTTTATAGGAGGTGAGCCGCATGGGGATTCCGGATCGGAACTCGGGGCAGCCACCCAGTTGGTGTCGCGTGGCTCGGTGATGTAGAACGACGCCGATTGCCACCCCTTTATGGTCTCCACGAAGGAGCCTTTAAGACATATAACATTGGGCATCTTGCCCACCATGGTTCCGCCACATTCTGCTTGTTGGCCTCCCACCACCTTCGGCTTGATATTGAAGGTCTTTAACCACAGGCCGAAGTGGGGCCGGATTCGGAGGAAAGCTTCACAGACGACGATGAACGCCGAAATGTTGAGGATGAAGTTCGGGGCCAGATCATGGAAGTCCAGCCCGTAGTAGAACATGAGACGACGGACGAATGGATGGAGGGGAAACCCCAGTCCGCGGAGGAAGTGGTGGAGGAAAACTACCCTCTCGTGAGGTTCAGGGGTAGGAACAATCTGCCCCGCAGCAGGCAGCCGATACGCGATATTCGCGGCTAAATATCCGGCTCCGCGCAGCTTCTTGATGTGTCCCTCCGTAACGGAGGAAGCCATCCATTTGCCTCCCGCTCCGGACATGATTGGAGAAGGTCGAGGGGAAGGATGTGGACTTGGGCGTTGGAGCTCGAGTGCGCAAGAATGGATGAGCAAGGAGGAAACCTTATCCCTTTATAAGGGCGGCCGAAACTATGCGCCCCCACTAGCCTGGTAAAACTCGCCTATCCCCCAAGCGCCGTAATCGATGGAGCGGTTGGGTTACCCACACCCGTATTGATGAGAATCCCATAATAAGGGGATCACGATCTCTGCTTTGACAAGACGTGTCAAGAAACTACCTCGCGTTATGTGCGGGGCTAGTTAAAGGAAACGGTTCGAACAATCACCGGGCCATGGCGTGATGTCATGTTGCCAAAACGTGTCAGCAGATTAGATTTGTGGAAATATTATTCTCTCTACGGTGGTATGTGGAACTTATTTTTCAGGGTTGGACACTATCCTTGTATTCAAATTCTTCCGTGGTGTATTCGGAGGAGGAACCCGCCTTGCAATGCCGAAGACAATACTGCGCACCGGACTCGTCGTTATTGAAGCCTGGTTCAGGGGCTACTGAGGGAGTCCTGGATTAGGGGGTCTCCGGACAGCCGGACTATATCCTTTGGCCAGTCTGTTGGACTATCAAGATACAATATTGAAGACTTTGTCTCGTGTCCGGATGAGACTCTACTTGGCGTGGAAGGCAAGCCAGGCAATACGGATATGTATATCTCCTCCTTTGTAACCAAACTTGTGTAACCCTAGCCCCTTCCGGTGTCTATATAAACCGGAGGGTTTTAGTCCGTAGGACAACATACAATCATACCATAGGCTAGCTTCTAGGGTTTAGCCTCTCCGATCTCGTGGTAGATCAACTCTGGTAATACTCATATCATCAAGAATAAATCAAGCAGGACGTAGGGTTTTACCTCCATCAAGAGGGCCCGAACCTGGGTAAAATATCGTGTTCCCTACCTCCTGTTACCATCCGCCTTAGACGCACAGTTCGGGACCCCTACCCGAGATCCGCCGGTTTTGACACCGACAGAGGGACATATCAAAAAGCTGCGCGGAGCCGGATACTTAGCCGTGAATATCGCGCATCGGCTGCCCGCTGCGGGGCAGATCATGCCTACCCCGGAACCTCATGAGAGGGTAGTCTTCCTCCACCACTTCCTCTGCGGACTGGGGTTTCCCCTCCATCCATTCGTACGTGGTCTTATGTTCTAGTACGGGCTGGACTTTCATGATCTGGCCCCAAATTTCATCCTCAACATCTCGGCGTTCATCGTCATGTGCGAGGCTTTCCTCCGCATCCGGTCCCACTTCGGTCTGTGGCTGAAGACCTTCAATATCAAGCCGAAGGTGGTGGGGGGCCAGCAAGCGGAATGCGGCGGAGCCATGGTGGGCAAGATGCCCAATGTTATATGGCTCGAAGGCTCCTTCATGGAGACCATAAAGGGGTGGCAATCGGCGTGGTTCTACATCACCGAACCGCGCGACACCAACTGGGTGGCGGCCCCCGAGTTTCGATCCGGAATCCCCATGCGGCTCACCTCCTGGAAAGAGAAGGGCCTGTCCTGGGGTTCATCAGTGGAGCTGGACGGACTCCAGAAATGTATCCGGAATATGGCAAGCAAGAAGCTCAAGCTTGTCAACATAGTCCAGGTCATGCTCTTCCGCCGGATCCTCCCATGTCAACAACGGGATTTCAACCTGTGGGAGTTCGACCCAGCCCGGCACCAGACTCTCATCGAGCTCTTCGACACGATGCATAAAGACATCTGGAGGGTGCTGTTCAAGGGCGCCGAGGTCCCTCCCTCTCTCACCGAGGACCGCGGGCTAAGCGCGAAGCGCCCTACGAATCCGGTAAGTTTTGTACATCTGGTAGGATTTTTACTTCCCATAGCTTAACCATAAGCGGGGTCTAAGCTCCCATGCCTTTGACAGGACTGGGTGAAGGCATCGGAGCAGATCGACTGCCCGGCCCCTCTGCCCGAAGACACTGCGGACGCTCTCCTGACGGAGATGCTGACTCCGGCTCCTTACAAGGTGCCGGAGAAGACCAAGAAGAAGGCCAAGGGAACCCGAAAGAGTTCCCGGCGCTAGGTGATATCGGACTCATCGTCCGATGACTCTGCGACGCACTCCTCCCCCGAAGACGAGGAGGAAGATGAAGATGCTCCCCCTCCAGTCGGGGGAGACAAGAAAAGGAAGGCCGCCCCAACCGGGGGGGGGGGTCGAAGGGTCCAAGAAGGGGAGGACTCTCCTTCCGGACTACTCCACCACCACCGCCGAACGCGAAGACGAGTGGCTGCTCAGGGCCAAGCCCCTGGCGAAGTCGTAAGTATTCGGATACCAGAGTAACTCATAGCATACCTTTGTCGCACTGCTTCTCCTAACGCTGAATATGATTATGCAGACCGTCCCAAGCCCATATCGATGTATCTTCGTCGGGCGGCTCCTTGGACTCGTCGGATATGGATAGCAATCCACTTCCGACCGCCACCTCCCCTTGCCCTACGGACAATGCCGAGGTATTGTTTCAAGAGGCACCGGGTCGAGGGAAGACAATCCCGGAGGCGCCTCAAGGCGACCTTCCGGACTCCGGGAGCAGAGGGAGTAAGGCTCCCGAGGGCTCCGAGTTCGGCCCTCATCCGAACACCGCGCCGGAACCTCCAGTGGTTGACTCAGGCAGGCAGCCTCCTTCCAAAAGGGGCAAGACGCCCGTGCCGGTGACCTATGTCCATCCAGAGGCACCAGACAATCTTCCGGGAGCGCTTCGCAGCGCTTCCATCGGCGAAGAGCACCGCACTATTATGAGTGCGGTGATCCAAAAGGTTCAGTCCGCCAAGAGCGGACTGACTGAAGCCTGTGCCAGCCTTCTAACAGGCATTGAGGTAAGTATTTGAAATATAGGAAAAATATTACCGCATAGACAATAGCCCCTGATGCTCTGTTTGGTGTTCAAAAAGAAAAGCCGAATAGAGGATCAACTAATATCTGCAGGAGTCTAATATAAGTATGTCTATATGCGTATGCAGGCTTCGCTGCTGACCTCTACCGCACTGACTGCGGAGGTCGCCGTACTGAAGCAGGACCTCGAAGGGTCCAAGAAAGAGCTCGGCCTTGCCAAGAGGTAGCTTGAGGAGAATAAAGGTAAGTAATACCTAGTCTATAGATATGTATATATATACAAAAAGGATGCGATTGCAAAATGACAGGATCATCTTTAATTTGCCAGGGGCCACACCCGAAGTGGCAACCCTGAGGCAAGCGCTATCTGAGGCCGAAAACAAAGCGGCCCAGGAGCGCACCGAGCGGGAAAAAAGAGAGCACGGGTGGGCGAGGTGCAGCAAGAGCTCCATGCTCTCGTGACGAAGCACGAGGCGTTGGAGCTTGACTTGAAGACGCGAGAGTCCGAGCTTGCCGCGGCCCTTGAGAGTGCAAAGAGTGCCAAGGCTGAAGCCCAAAAGGCCCTCCAGGAGATTGATGCGACGAAGAAGATAGCGGCGGGTAAGGCATTCAATATGCAAAGCAAGCATGTGAAAGTAAATTACTTGTTACTTACCCGAGTCCAGAGCTCTCCAGGAGCATTCGCAGATTTGCCCCGCAGCGTGTCGGATGCCCCACAGTTTTACCAGGTCGAGGAGGGAAGCTCAACGGAGAAGCTGTTCTGGTCTCAGTATACTGGGACCGAGCACCCGATGCCTCTGAGCGACCAGCTGAAGCAACTGGTCGAGCTGCACAAGGTGACCGAATAGGCCATGAAGGGCTTTATAGTCCGGATGTGGCCTAGCGACGCCCTTCCCAACAGCTACTTCGGCCTGGTGAGGCGGCTTGTGGATGCCTGCCCACGGATGGAAGTCATCAAGCGGTCCGTCTGCATTGAAGGTGCACGCTGGGCTTTTGCCCGTGCGAAGGTGCACTGGGCCAAACTGGACGCCGTGAAGCTGGTGAAGGAAGGGCCGCCGCAGGGAAGGAGCATCGCCAGCCCGAGATGTACTATGAGGCTGTCATGAAGGGTGCCCGTCTTGTACCGGACGAGTGTGCGAAAGATGTAATATTTGAATAAACTTGCTCGTGTAATCCTGTATTATGAAAACTTGTTCATATGCGCTATGCAACGCTTGTTTGAATTTAAAATATTACCTTCTGTTCGGCTGTTTATCAAATCTGAGAGATGGCTAGTCGTCGGCTTCTGCCCCCACGCCACGAGTGCTGGGGTGTTCGGGATAAACCTGAGCACTCTTGTTCCCATTTTTGGGTCCTTCGAGGGAGGTGCTCAGCACAACGAACAAGGCAATCGGACTATAATGCGTTATCACTCTCACTTAGCCATATAATTCTATAAGTTTAAATTTCGGCGAAGCCCCTAGTATTCGGAAGGCCGAAGTCGGGGCGTTATACACGCCTTAACCCGGACAGAGCCGACTCCTCGCTCTAAGCGGCATAAGTCTTTAGGGACTTGAAACCTCTCGAACAGCGATCAGTCTCTCGCCTTATCATGACAGTCAGTTTTAGATTTCTCTACTGAGGTTCTTAGCCCAGCAGAATCGGGGCACAATCACAGTAGTTCTCCCAGTGCTACCTTAGCCGATATAGCGGAACGTAAGGTACCAAAACATGGGAGCCGGGCAAACCCAACTATTGACCCAAGTCATGATTCAGAGCTGATGCATATAATGCTATAAGTTCGGGGTGCCGCATTGTCGAAAGTGTTCGGACTTCTCACGCCGTATTATGGGGTATGCTTAAGCCCCTAGCATATTGGCCGTACCAGAGTGTACGGGTGCTAGATGTCATGAATGAACATATATATATATATGTAAAAAGAAGAAGAATGCAACAATAGTCTTAATGCTATGCATTGTTTATTCAAAAAGGTGCGTTAAAGCAGAATGATACAAGTAGTGCGACAAGCAAAAAGTAGGACTATTTTACATGTCCCTTCCAAGGGCAAGATGAGGAATAGTATTAAAGCAAGTATTTCACTCGTTATCGTAATCCACCTGGGAGTTCCGTGGTTGACGTAGCTTTCTGCCTCCTTGGTTGCTGCATCATGTGTCCGACAATCATGCTGCCGGACAGGGTTTCCAGAGATTAACACCCTGAAAGAGAAAAATAACAAAGCGGGAAGCCCCTAGTGCGGTTTAAGCCGCGTCTTGGAGCGTGCCGTAGTCGTGCCCCCCTTCCCACCTGTGCCCATGGTATTTTTAATGCGTAATTGTGTACGCGTGGCACGGACTTTGCCGTTTGGCTGGGACTGGGGTGGGGGCCGCATTGCTATGCGAGCTCGGAACGTGCCAGGCGGTCCTGTTGCCGAATACTCTGGGCGCGCTTGAAGGTGTCCGGGTCCTTAATCGCCGAACTAGTGGATTGCCTTAAGAGGCTGCTTTGCGCTTCTGCTGCGAGGGCCGCAGTGTGCTCCTCCGTGCAGAGAGAGCGCTCTGTGTTTCCATTGACTGTGATGACCCCCCGGGGTCCTGGCATCTTGAGCTTGATATATGCATAATGCGGTACCGCATTGAATCTCGCAAATGCGGTTCGCCCGAGCAGTGCATGGTAGCCACTGCAGAACGGGACTATGTCGAAGATTAACTCTTCGCTTAGGAAGTTATCCGGGGCTCTGAAGACCACTTCCAGTGTGACTGAGCCTGTGTAATGGGCCTCTACACCTGGTATGACGCCTTTAAAGGTTGTTTTTGTGGGTTTGATCCTTGAGGGGTCTATACCCATTTTGCGCATTGTGTCCTGATAAAGCAGGTTCAGGCTGCTGCCGCCATCCATAAGGACTCGAGTGAGGTGAAATCCGTCAATGATTGGGTCTAGGACCAATGCGGCGAATCCACCATGACGGATACTAGTGGCGTGGTCCCTGCGATCGAAGGTGATCGGACAGGAGGACCATGGGTTGAACTTTGGGGCGACTGGCTCCAACGCATATACGTCCCTGAGCGCATGCTTCCGCTCCCTCTTGGGGATGTGGGTTGCGTATATCATGTTCACCGTCCGCACTTGTGGGGGGAACCTCTTCTGTCCTCCGGTGTTCGGCTGCCGGGGCTCCTCCTCGTCATCGCTATGTGACCCCTTATCTTTGTTTTCGGCATTTAACTTGCCGGCCTAATTGAACACCCAACAATCCCTGTTGGTGTGGTTGGCTGGCTTGTCGGGGGTGCCATGTATTTGGCATGAGCGATCGAGTATACGGTCCAAACTGGACGGGCCCGGAGTGCTTCTTTTGAATGGCTTTTTCCGCTAACCGGGTTTAGAGCCTTTGAATCCGGCATTGACTGCCGTATCCTCGGTATTGTCACTGTTAATGCGGCGCTTATGTTTGTTGCGACGTGACCTGCCGTTGCCGTCCTTGGTATCTGAAGTACCATGGTTCTTTGATATGTTATTGCTGTGAGCCAACTAGCTGTCCTCTCCCGCACAAAAGCGGGTCATGAGTGTCGTGAGGGCTTCCATAGATTTCGGCTTTTCCTGGGCAAGGTGCCGGGCGAGCCATTCGTCGTGGATGTTGTGCTTAAAAGCTGCTAGGGCCTCTACATCCAGACAGTCGACGATTTGATTTTTCTTTGTTAGGAACCGTGTCCAGAATTGCCTGGCCGATTCCTATGGCTGCTGAATTATGTGACTCAAGTCATCGGCATTTGGTGGTCGCACATAAGTGCCCTGAAAGTTGTCGAGGAATGTGGCTTCCAGATCTTCCCAACAGCCAATGGACTCTACTGGCAAGCTGTTGAGCCAATGCTGAGCTGGTCCTTTGAGTTTGAGTGGGAGGTATTTGATGGCGTGTAGGTCATCACCGCGGGCCATGTGGATGTGCAGGAGTAAATCCTCGATCCATACCGCAGGATCTGTTGTGCCATCGTATGATTCTATATTTACGGGTTTGAAACCCTCTGGGATTTGATGATCCATTATTTCGTCTGTGAAGCATAAGGGATGTGCGGCACCTCTGTACTGGGCTATATCATGACGCAGCTCAAATGAGTCTTGCCCGCTGTGTTCGGCCCGACCGGACTTACTTTTACTGTATCTGGCGTGACGATTATCATCTCGCATAGTGGCGCGCCCTCGTGATTCGTAGATCGATCTTGCATGTTTTGCTTTGTCCTCCAATACGTCTCGCAGGTCTGGCGTATTTCCCCATGCCTTTTTATTTGAATGGCGTCGGGGTGCGGGCTGAACTTTTGGCTGGAATGCCTCTTTGTCGCGGCCACGAGGTGGCCGATCAGCCGCGTCATACGCCGGGGATGTAGGTTTCGGTGCTTCCTCCTCCAGTCGGGGTAGCAACCTGCACTTTGGGTAACTCTTGGAGGGGCGTTCGAGTTTATATTCCTCGGCCGCCAGGACTTCAGTCCATCTGTCAGCTAGCAAATCTTGATCAGCTTGAAGTTTTTGCTGCTTTTTCTTAAGGCTATTTGCCGTGGCTATAAGCTGGCGCTTGAAGCGCTCTTGTTCGACGGGATCCTCTGGCACGACGAATTTTTCATCATCAAGGCTTGCCTCGTCTTCAGAGGGAGGCATGTAATTATCATCCTCCGCCTCTCCATCTGCCGCTCTCTCAGGAGGGCTGGCTTCTCCATCCTCCTGCTCTAAATCTTGCTGGAGGGGATTGTTGTTGTCTTCGGCACTGTCCGAAGTGCTACCATCTCCGGTGTCGGTATCACCGCTTTTACCTTGGCGGGACTTAGAGCGGTGCCGCTGACGCTGGCGCTTGGGTTGCTTCTTGGAGGGGTCATTCTCCGTTGTCCCGTCGCTATTGCCTTCTTTGGGTGTGTCCACCATGTATATGTGATATAACGAGGTGGCTGTCCAGTGCCCTATGGGCAGTGGTTCCTCTTCGCCTCCCGCATCGTCGTCCATACCGTCGATGTCTTCGGAGTCAAAGTCGAGCATGTCGGTTAAGTCATCGACAGTGGCTACTAAGTGGGTGGTGGGTGGGCGACGAATTTCTTCGTCATCCGCATCCCAATCCTGCCGGATGTAGTTCGGCCAGGACTCTCCTGACAAGGAGAGAGACCTTAATGAGTTTAGTATGTCTCCAAAGGGCGAGTGCTGAAAAATATCCGCGGAGGTAAACTCCATGATCGGCGGCCTGCCGGATTCGATAGGCACGGGCGCAGGCGGTTCGGAGTCCGTGGTCGGAGAAGGATCCAACAGTTTGGCAACACGGCTCTCGTGAAAGGTAAGGTCGATATTCGGCTCGATCGCCGCTGAGGATACGGCTTCCGTGGCCGGGTCTATCCACCCGTCCATGGATGGCGTGACTGGTTCCGAATTGAGGGTCGGAGCAGTCGCCGGTGCGATATCCTGAACATTGTCCGATGGCAGAGCTAAATCATGCTCATCGGGACCGTGCAGCGCACTTGGTACGGGTTCGAATCCGTCGAAGATCAAGTCTCCGCGGATATCGGCCGTGTAGTTTAAGCTTCCAAACCTGATCTGGTGGCCAGGGGCGTAACTTTCGATCTACTCTAGATGGCCTAGCGAGTTGGCCCACAGTGTGAAGCCGCCGAATGCAAAGATCTGTCCGGGGAGAAAAGTCTCACCCTGGACTGCATCGCTATCGATGATTGAAGGAGCCATCAAGCCTAATGGCGACGACACAGAGGAACTCTCAATGAAAGCACCAATGTCGGTGTCAAAACTGACGGATCTCGGGTAGGGGGTCCCGAACTGTGCGTCTAAGGCGGATGGTAATAGGAGGCAGGGGACACGATGTTTTACCCAGGTTCGGGCCCTCTTGATGGAGGTAAAACCCTACGTCCTGCTTGATTTATTCTTGATGATAGGAGTATTACAAGAGTTGATCTACCACGAGATCGGAGAGGCTAAACCCTAAAAGCTAGCCTATGGTATGATTGTATGTTGTCCTACAGACTAAAACCCTCCGGTTTATATAGACACCGGAGGGGGCTAGGGTTACACAAGGTCGGTTACAAAGGAGGAGATATCCTTATCCGTACTGCCTAGCTTGCCTTCCATGCCAAATAGAGTCCTATCCGGACATGGGACAAAGTCTTCAATCTTGTATCTTCATATCCAACAGTCCGGCCAAAGATATAGTCCGGCTGTCCGGAGACCTCCTAATCCAGGACTCCCTCTACTATCCTGATGAATGGGCCAAGCACCAGGCCAAGCTAGCCAAAATAGTTAAGGAACCAGTGAGGAAATTTAATGAAGACTCTGCTGCTGCTGTTACCACTATTGAGGCCTCTGCAAGCAAGCCAAAGAAGGCCATGGCAAAGAAGCCTGCTCATATGCGAAGTGCTTCACCCCCAATTCCCTCACGGCCAAGTTCCTCAGCAATGCCCTCACGGCCAGATTCTTCAAAGCCCTCACAACCAATTCCTCAAGCGGCTCCAGCTCCTCCAAAGTCCTCAGCTCCTCCGTCAAAATCCTCAGAACCTGTGCATCTCACCACGTGCCAAAGGACAACATGCATCTCTATTGCCTCAGGAGCTTCTGCTAGTTCTTTAGCTCCACCCAATTCATCAACTGGCCCCTCTCTGCTAAAGAAAAAGGCCACTGTTGGATGAGGCTCTCGACCAAGTCCTCACAAGAAGCAGGTGGCCTTTCAAGTAACGTCTGAAGACGACGAAGCTGATGATGAGGAACTTGCTAAAATCATTAGAGACAGGAAACTCAGGGCTGCTAGAGCCAAAGGCAGCAATGTGCCATTGATACTGGATCCGAAGTTGATCCTAGACTTCATCGACCTATGGCACAAGTATCCCAACACACCTTTGCCGGAGATGAACCTCACTCCTGGTCAAAGTCATGTTTTGACTGCCTTCATTGATGAGGAAAAATGGAAATTTGAACAGGGAAGGAGGGTGAAGAAAGCGCAGTACAAGAAAGAGCGCTTTCTGAAGCAAAATGTTCTGAAGCTTTCACCTGAAGAACTTGTTGCTCTTCAATCTGAGATCAAGAAACTAAGTGATGAATTTGATTGCTACTATGCTGACTGGCTTGGTGCCAAAGTCAGATTTGTCAAGATAACTGAGAAGTTCACTTCCAATATTGCAGCCCCAACGCTACAAGAAAATCATCAGGCTGAGGCATCTGCTCAGCCTACTGAAGAGCATGCCAGCACCACCGATGAAAATCAGGCCGCTGAAGATACTCAGAGTACCAGGGCTGATGACTGCATTCCAGCCGCTGAAGAAATTGCCAGGGCAGCCACTAGTGTTGCACCTAAAGAAACTGAAGAAGTCAGGGCAACTGCATCAGTTGTGCCTGAAGTTATTGAATGAAATTCCTCTGCTCCTCCTGCACCTACGCCAACTCCGATCCTTCCATCTACATCAGATGTGAAGAAGACCAAGGCTGCAGAGCGTGCAGCTGTGAAGAAAAGGAAGGCATCAACCGTATTAGATTCTTCAGCTCCAAAGAAGATGAAGCCGCTGACTAGCTCTTTTGACAATCCAATTGATATTGCTCCTGTCTCATCCATGCCATCAAAGGACCTTGTTCCTTTTGATGAAGAATATGAGATCCCGAGTGGATCTGATGATGACATTCCTTTTGATGCTTCTTCAGAGCAGTTGGATGAAGAAATTGAAGCGGATGCAATCCCTTCAACCCCAATAGTCTCATCGCCCATGCCTTAGTTCACTTCTGAAGAGGCCGGTGTTGAGGAAAAGAGTGAAGAAGAAGATGTGGACATTGGGTGCACAACTCCAGTGTTGAACGATGACTTTTGGGAAAGTCAGCACCCCAATTCTCCTCTGTTCACACCCCTTCAACAAATTCCTCAGTCCCATGTGACCACTGAAGTTCAAATGGGATCTGAAGAACCTCATGCCACACCGTCTATCCATGAAGAGATTCCACCCACTAGTGCTGAAGAAAATGTTAATGAAGAATTGAAGACCCAGGCTGTCACTGAAGAAGAAGCTGAAATTCCTCAGCTAGTGGATCCTGAGATTGCGATTCCCGAGGTAGTGATGCAATTGACCGATACCCCTTAGCCCAAGCCAAAGGATCCCTTCTCAAAGAAGCAGAAATTCAAGGCTGATGACTTCTTCGGCAAACATGTGTTCTTCACAGACTATAACCCTTATGACTCTGCTCATCTTAGAAGGAAGCACTTCTGGACTGTCAGCCAAGCAAACTTTTATTCTTCACTGCTCTTCAACAAGGACAAAGTCTTCGACCATGAGCATATTCCTCACATAGACATGGAATCACTGCCTTGCTTCACCCCGGTTCTCAGTGTGCTTCACGATGTAGGACAGCTCAACTTTTGCACGGATATTTGCAATTGGAATGAAGAGCTCATTCTTCAATTCTATGCAACTCTGCATATCACAGGCGATGCTGACGATGTGAACTCTTGGGTATTGGACTGGATGACAGAAAACACACATTTCAAAGCACTAGCCTCTGAATTACTTCACGCCCCGCGTGTCAGTCCTCCCCTTGAAGGCGCTTGTTGCATCTATCATGAACCTGAACTCACTGCTCACTACATGCAAGTGTTGATGAAACCGCTGAAGCCAGGTCAAGCTCCAAGGACCAAATTCCTCGTGAAGGAATTGGTGTTTGTGCCTAGAACTGTCTATCACATTCTGACGAAGACATTGAGTCCAATCGAAGGCCACGGTTCAAATGATGAAGAAGTTGTTGGCATCATGAAGAATCTACTATTTAATATCATACACGGCATTCCTATCAACTACCATGATTTCTTCATGAGGACTCTCGCAAATGTTGCCCTCTCTCCATTTGAGTTGAAGCCTTATGCTCCTTGGATTATGAGATTCCTTAGAACTAGGTCTTCACTCAACTACAAGGCTGATTTTCAGAATCATGTCAGTTACTTGCCCCCCATTGAAGTCCTCAAGAGGACATTTTCTTCATCTGATGAAAAGGGAAAGGCTACTGTAATTATTGATGAAGGCATTCGTCCATTGGATGGTCAGTTTCACAAAGCTGCATCTTACTCCACAAATGATGATTTTGCTACTCATGATTCCGCTGCTAATGCATCAAAGCCAAATCCTCAAGCCATAGCTCCCAGGGTGATGACTGACCATGAGCTTCTTCTTAGTCTTCACCAGAAGGTGGATCGAAACCACAAACAGGGTAAGCGTCAGTTTGGTTCTATTCTTCACAACATGACTGCTACACACGATGCAATGAAGAAAAACCATTACTACCTCCATGAAGTCTTCGGTCGCACCTGGGCTGTTTTGTCACATATGTATGGTGATGATGATCTGAAGCAAATGGGTTTCAAGCAGGACTTTGAATGGTCTCAGCCGCCACCGGTGAAGAAATTCAAGAAGACTAAAGTTCCTTCCTTGGTAGCCAGCTCATATTCTTCATCACGCGAAATTGATGAACATGAAGACTTGGACGACACTGAGGCAGGCCCTACAACAACAAACGACCCTGACAACGCTGGCGCTCCTCCATCAACTTGATATTCTTTAGGGGCGTTAGTCCTCATTTTTCGATCCTTTTGGTCATTCGATGACAAAGGGGGAGAAATTTGAGTTAGTCTTCAAGCGGGTCTATCTATATGGGCATTTTTTGTTGCAAAGTTACAACTCTCATTCTTCTGAGACTTTATTCGATCGAATTGTAAACTTAAACCCGATGGTGGTCTGATACTTTTGTTGTGTTCTTGTGCATGCTTATTCCTCATATATGTTAATGCACACATGTTGAATTACATCAGTCACCGTATTTCATCATGCATTTCAAATTCTTCATATTATACGTTAAATGCGTGTATGGATTACAAAATATAGGGGGAGATCTCCATGATCCTACTCTTCAAAGTGTGCATTGCTTCAAAAGCTATTTCCTCACTATGCACATCTTCAGGGGGAGTTCTTCTATATCTTGCAATCAAATTCCTCAATATCAGTATTTACACTTCATATGTTTATCCCCATTGAAAACTTAACCTATATTGTCATCAATCACCAAAAATGGGGAGATTATAAGTGCATCTAGTGCCCCTTAGTGATTTTGGTGTATTGAAGACTTATAGGTTAAGGGACTGATGCGTTTGTGAGTGTACACAGGTCTATATGTCTATGAGGAGTTTGATATTTACACAGAAAGTCGACCCCTAAAAATGAAGTTCTTCGACTGAAGACTTTGGATTTCTGAAGACTTTGAAAGTGAAGAAATTGGTGTGATCCTGAAGACTTGGTATTCATTCGAGGAAGATGAAGCATGAAGACTTTTATTTTCGTAGTTTCATTTTCTATTTCTTGAGTCATAGGAAACACCATACTGTTAAAGGGGGTCGAGGAAATACTAAGGAAAAATTTCCAAGTGATGCTCAACTCAAATCCTACATCTACCAACCCCTTCGAGTGAAGCTATTGGAAATCTCATATAGTTCAGTCAAATTTCTTCAGTGACAGAGACGAAGTTCTTCTGGTCTCTGAGGAATTTGTTCTGACTGAGGAGTTAGGAATTCGCCAGTGCGGATTGCCTACACAGTGAGGAACATGATAGCCCTGAGGAATTTGATACTCAAAATTCCGACCGTTGTTGTGCTATGCACCAGCTGTCCCAAAATATCTACCCACCTAATGGTCATATCATTGAAGGGCATTTATGTCTTATCATGTCGGGCTGCTCCCTAGGCTATAAATAGCCGCCCCCTACAACCACTAGCTGGTTGGCTGCTCCGAGAGAAACTGACACTTATCATTTGAGAGCATCCTTTCCTCCGAGGACTTTGAGCGAAAATCATCAAGTGAGGAAAACCCAAACCCAAAGTGATTGAGCATCAGTGAAGAGATTGATCCTACGTGGATCCGACGCTTGTTACCTTTGAAGAATGTGCATGTAACACCCCGGATGTAATTTACCTTATTGTATTCCAACTCTTGCCGTTTCCGGCACTAAGTTTTTTTATTTCATCATTGTCAGGTTTTTGTCTCTGTGTGTTTTGTCTTTGTCATGCATTTCATATCATGTCATCATGTGCATTGCATTTGCGTACGTGTTCGTCTCATGCATCCGAGCATTTTCCCCGTTGTCCGTTTTGCATTCCGGCGCTCCTATGTCACCCGGTGTCCCTTTCTACCTCTTTTTGTGTGCAGGTGTTAAACATTTCCAGATTGGACCAAGGCTTGCCATGCGGTCTTGGTTTACTACCGGTAGACCGCCTGTCAAAGTTTCGCACCATTTGGACATCGTTTGATACTCCAACGGTTAACCAAGGGACCGAAAAGGCCTCGTGTGTGTTGCAGCCCAACACCCTTCCAAACTGGCCCAAAACCCACCTAAACCCCATCTATCATCTAGAGCGTTCGATCACGATCGCGTGGCCGCAAACCACACCTCATTTGGAGCTTCCTAGCTCCCTCTACCTCTATAAATAGGTCTCCCCTCAAAAATCCCGGGTCTTCTTCCCTAACCCTAGCCATTTTTCCCCACAGCGCCGGACAACGTCCGGGCGCGCCGTTGGCGCCTCCCACCACGGCCCGTCGCAGCCCACGCCGGGCCCCGGGAGCCCGCGCGCGCCCGCGCCTCCTCTCCTCACCGCCGCCGCCCATGTCGTCCTCCTCCTCCCGCGCGTCGCCGAGCCGCCGCTCAGGCCGCCGCCGCCCATCTCCGGCAAGGGTCGCTGCCACCAGCGCCACCCGCCGTCCCGCTGTTCCGTCCGAGCCCCGCCGCCGACCTCCTCCCCGCCGTCCCACCGCGCCGGCCGGCGACCTGCCGACCCCGCCCACCACCGACGTCGCCACCTCCGGCCGCCTCGAGCTTCGTCGCTGGTGAACAGTGTTCCGGCAGCTACAGGAACTCCGGCCATCCTCGTAACCCGTGCCGGATCTAGATCTGGATCTGGGAGATCGGTTGACTTTTTCGTCCCCAAACCCTAGCATTTTCGTCATCTTTGACATGCCATAACTTTGCATGCATAGCTCCGATTCGTGCGTGTAGCATATCAAAATGTTTGCTTCGACGAGTACATCATTTCGTCTCATTGCATCATTTTCATTTGAGCTCATCTTGATGCCTGAAAGGCTGTTGGAAGAGGGCTATGTGATGATTATGTCAGATCTGTTTCAGCAAGTGGCCTTTTGTCATTTTTGCCATGATTAATGTGTGCATGCTATGATCCTAATCTCTACATGTGTTTTGTTATATACCATGCCATATTTATAGGGGTGTATGCAATGTATTTGTGTGATCTTTGTGGTGACTAGCACAACCATGCAAAGTAGCTTACTCAACGATGCTGAATTCAGGGACTTAGAATTTCACTAAGTCCTTGTTCTGTTTTTGTTTTTATGCCATATGTTCATGTTGTTTCCTAGTGATCCATGCCTCTTTTGAGGATGATCAGTAAGGATGTTTTCTAGATATTGTGGTGCTCTATCCATCCATGTCTTTGTTTGCAATTATGGAGCACCCTAGCTTGAGTCAATTGAGCTCTACTTTTACTATAAAATGTTCCTGGCAGATTGTTAACTTGTTTAGCGATTTTGCCGAGCTTGTTGTTCTTGATCCATGCATTCTATGTTGTTGTTCTTGCCATGTCTAGCTTCTATGCCATGTCTATTTGCTGGGTGTATGCTTATCTTGTCATGCAATGCCACGTAGTGAGTGCATCGAGCTCGTAAACATGCCTACTTGTTAACTGTTTTGCCATGCTCCAGTTTTTCACTAAGTCTGAATCTGTTTATGTTTTTGCTATGTTCACATGCTTGCAATTGTATTTTCTGATCCCTTTTGGCTGATGGTCACTAAGGGAGTTTTGTTATATGCTTTGGGTAGCTTCATACCATGCCTTGCTTTTCCATGATATGTTCCCGTAGCATGTAGTTTTCGTGCTCTAAAGATTGCTTCCTGATGATAAATTCCTGACATGCTGTTAATTTCACAAAGTCTGAAACCTGTTATCTTTTGCACTTTTGCCATGCTTGTTTGAACCTGCTATTGATTGAATTAGCCGTAGCTCAGTGTTCATCTTTTGTCAAGCATCATGAGTGGATCCATGCCATGTATTTTATTGTCATGTTGGAGCGCTGTAGCATGTGGTTCTTGATGCATTTAGGAGGCTACTTGCTGATTATCGTAGACCGGTGCCATATTTGTTTTGCTTGCCATTTCCAAACCGTGCATCCGATTCCGGTGATCTTTATATCGATTTCACCCAAAATCACCTCACCTTTCCAGTGGAACTCTTGGATTTCCAAGATGAGGCCAGGTTCAATCATTCCTTTTCAAATCATGCCTATGCATCCCATATCGCACCCGGCATATCATATCATGTTTGCATCATGTTGCTTGAGCATTGCACGTGGTTGATTGTGTTCCTTTTGTTTGTTGTTCTTGCTTGGGTAGAGCCGGGAGACGAGTACGTGAATGAGGAGCCCGTCGAGTTCGCTTACGAGGATCAAGGCAACTCTGAGAACTTTGCAGGCAAGATGACCATACCCTCGAAATCACTTCTATCTTTGCTTGCTAGATGCTCGCTCTTTTGCTATGCCTATGCTACGGTACCTACCACTTGCTTATCATGCCTCCCATATTACCATGTCAAACCTCTAACCCACCATGTCCTAGCAAACCGTTGTTTGGCTATGTTACCGCTTTGCTTAGCCCCTCTTATAGCGTTGCTAGTTGCAGGTGAAGATTGGAGATAGTTCCTTGTTGGAACATTGTTTATTGTTGGGATATCACAATATTATCTTGTTTATCTTAATGCATCTATATACTTGGTAAAGGGTGGAAGGCTCGGCCTTTTGCCTAGTGTTTTTTTCCACTCTTGCCTCCCTAGTTTCCGTCATATCGGTGTTATGTTCCCGGAGTTTGCGTTCCTTACACGGTTGGGTTATAATGGGAACCCCTTGACAGTTCGCCTTGAATAAAACTCCTCTAGCAATGCCCAACCTTGGTTTTAACATTTGCCACCTAGCCTCTTTTTCCCTTGGGTTTCCGGAGCCCAAGGGTCATCTTTATTTAAACCCTCCCGGGCCAGTGCTCCTCTGAGTGTTGGTCCAAACTAGAGCCGCTTGTAGCGCCACCTCGGGGAAACTCGAGGGCTGGTTTTAGTTGTACAGATTGCTTATCTGAGTGTGCCCTGAGAACGAGATATGTGCAGCTCCTATCGAGATTTGTCGGCACATTCGGGCAGTGTTGCTGGACTTGTTTTACCATTGTCGAGGATGTCTTGTAACCGGGATGCCGAGTCTGATCGGACTGTCTTGGGAGAAGGAATATCCTTCGTTGACCGTGAGAGCTTGTGATGGGCTAAGTTGGGATTCCCCTGCAGGGATTTGAACTTTCGAAAGCCGCGCCCGCGGTTATGGGCAGATGTGAATTTGTTAATGTCCGGTTGTAGATAACATGAAACTTAACTTAATTAAAATGCACCCACCGCGTGTGTAATCGTGATGGTCTCTTCTCGGCGGAGTCCGGGAAGTGAACACGGTGTTGGAGTAATGCTTGACTTAGGTTGTTCTAGGATCACTTCTTGATCATAGTTGTTCGACTGTGCTTTTTCCTTCTCTTCTCGCTCTCTTTTGCGTATGTTAGCCACCATATATGCTAGTCGCTTGTTGCAGCTCCACATCATACCTTTACCTTACCTATAAGCTTAAATAGTCTTGATCGCAAGGGTGCGAGATTGCTGAGTCCCCGTGACTCATAGATTACTTCCAAAACCAGATGCAGGGACCAATGATACCATTCCAGATAATATGACCGAGCTCAAGTGGGAGTTCGATGAAGACTCTCGTCGTTACTACGTGTCTTTCCCAGATGATCAGTAGTGGTGCCCAGTTGGGGCGATCGGGGACTTTGTCGCATTTGGGGGTTGATCTTTATTTTGGTTCCGTAGTCGGACCCTGAGTGTATTGGATGAATGTAATGTTATTTATGTATTTGTGTGACGTGGCGAGTGTAAGCCAACTATGTATCCTTTCCCCTTTATTTATTTACATGGGTTGTTGTGAAGATTACCTCACTTGCGACATTGCTTTCAATGCGGTTATGCCTCTAAGTCATGCTTCGACACGTAGGAGATATAGCCGCATCAAGGGCGTTACAAGTTGGTAATCAGAGCCTTCCCCGACCTTAGGAGCCCCCTGCTTGATCGAATCGTTGGCGTTGTTGAGTCTAGAAAAATGTTTTGTGTCATTTAGGACTATATATATCGGAGAGTTAGGAATTCTTTTTACTCCTCAGTCCCTTCGTCGCTCTGGTGAGGCATCCTGATGTAGAGTTTTGACTCTTCTCTTCTCAAATTTCACTAAATTTTTTTTAGGATCACGCGGGTATCTTGGAATCGTTCTGATGGTTTTGTGACGAGAACATTGTTCTTGGTGCCTCCTGACATTTAGGGGTTGTGGTAGTGTCCCGGGGAGTTGAGCTCCGAGGTGTTGTTGTCACAATTTTATCGTTGAGATTCTGGAATACCTGAGTTTCGCCGACATCAAAAATCTCTTTTATGCAGTTGTTGGTGAGATAACCTCGATGCCACCCAGTACTGGGGCGGGAGTTCGGGAGTATTGTCATAAATCGTATAACAGATGCTGTTCGAAGGTTGAGGTAAATGATTTCCGAAGGTTTCTTGGTTATGTGTTGAAGGATGGATACACCTGGATGCAGGATTTGCTAGTTTTGGGTGAGATATTATGCTTCCCCTGTATCCCCAACACCTGATTGCATAACCGGGAAGGTTTGGGAGTTTCATAGGTGGGAATTCATGTAGCTCTAGTTCTTCTTCCGCGAATATTTGGTTTGGGATTGGGTAATCCTCACCAAGTATTTGCTCTTGTCCGTACCTTGTTGTTTTTCTTCTACCTCTATTCAAGTGGCTTCTCAATTTATGGAAATGTGACCATTTCGATTGGAATGCATTCGTTCTTTTGTTCGGATGTGAAGACTATATGTGCAATTTCGATCCATTTGATTCAGCTTGAATATTTATCTGTCAAGATGCTAACGGATGTCACCCTCTTCAAGATGGCTCCTGCTAAGGGCAACAATCAGAATCAGGATCCGCCACCACCACCTCCACCTCCGGAGGCATGGCAAGCTGTGATGGCCGCTACCAATGCAAACACGCAGCTGATCATGCAAATTCTACAAGAGCGCAACCAAGGCCATGGCAACAATCAGAATCAGTTTGCTACACTCAACCAGTTCCTTGCTAACCAGCCAAAGACCTTCAGCAACTGTGTTGAGGCAACAGACGCTGATGATTGGCTCGTGGATATCTGCAAGCATTTAGAGTGCAGCAACGTCAGGCCTGAGGACATTGTCAAGTTTGCTTCCTTCCAACTCAAAGACCAAGCTGCAGAATGGTTTCAGCAGTACAAAGATTCCAGAGGAGGCCGTGTGATTACCTGGGATGAATTCCGTCAAGACTTCAAAGCTCATCACATTCCTCAGAGTGTTGTTGAAAGCAAGCATGAGGAATTCCTCAACCTGAAGCAAGGCACTATGTCTGTTTACCAGTACAACATCATGTTTCAGAAGCTCACCCGTTTCGCTAAGCAAGACGTCCCTGACGAGAAGAACATGCTATACCAGTTCAGAGGTGGTCTCAGAGAAGAACTCCAGCTAGCTCTCATCCTCTTTGAGCCCAAGAAGTACGATGAGTTTTACAACATGGCAATGAAGCAAGAGGCTGCCCAACTGAAGTGTGATGCTTCCAAGAAGCGAGTCAGAGATGCAACTCCTTCTTCCTCAACTCAAGTGGCTAAGCAGAAAAAGTATTGGCTGCCTCCTCCTCCGTTCTGTCAGCCTTATCAGCAGAAGAGAAAAGGTGGCAATGGATCTTCCCACCCACCCAACCCAGGCTTTTGGAACAAGACTTCGTCTCAAGCTCCAAGATCAAGTGCTCCGTATCACCGTCCGCTCTCGGAGGTCACGTGCAACAAGTGCCAATAGAAGGGTCACTATGCCAACAAATGCTTCAATCAGAGGTGTCTTCCTCCACCTCCTCCTGTGAGATCTGCTAGCAATGCAGTGGTCAAGCATAACCCCAAGCACGCCAAGGTCAACATGATGAATGCAGCTCAGGCAGAGGACTCGTCAGATGTCATCATGGATAACCTTCCTGTTAACGATATTCCTGCAAAAGTTCTTTTTGACACTGGTGCATCACATTGTTTCATCTCGAGACCTTTTGCATCTAAGCATGATTTTGTTACTCAAGTGTTGCCAAAACCTTTGGCTATTGTCTCTCCGGCCCGTCAAATGACTTCTCGAGTATGCGTTCCGGATGTTTCAATCACATTGGGTGACTATAAGTTCCTGTCTTCTCCTAATGTTCTTGGTGACTCGGATATCGATCTTATTCTTCGAATGGATTGGCTTTCTAAGAACAAGGCTCAGCTTGATTGTGCTGCCAGGCAGATTCAATTGACTCATTCGTTTGAGGATGTAATTGTCTTTGCCGCTCGGGATGATACCATTCGACTGTTTTCTCTCAATGAGAAGGGCGAGTTGGATGCCATCTCTCAAATTCCAGTTGTTTGCAAATATCAAGACGTCTTTCCAGAAGAGCTTCCAGGAATGCCTCCGCACCGGCCAGTTGAATTCGCCATCGATCTTGAGCCTGGCACGGAACCTGTTTGCAAACGTCCTTACAAGTTCTGACCTGAAGAGTTGAAGGAGCTGAAGAAGCAACTCAATATTCAAGAGCGAATGGGTCTCATCCGACCTAGTTCTTCTCCGTGGGGTTGTGGAGTTCTTTTTGTGAAGAAGAAGGATGGAACGGACCAACTCTGTGTCGACTACCGTCCATTGAACAAGAAGACTATAAAGAACAAGTACCCACTTCCCAACATCAACGAGCTGTTTGAACAACTCAAAGGTGCTCAAGTATTCTCCAAGCTTGATCTCCGTATGGGCTATCATCAGATTCACATTCGTGAGCAAGATATTCCTAAGAAAACATTCAGAACAAGCTATGGTTCATATGAATACACTGTCATGTCTTTTGGCCTTGTCAACGCTCCGCCAACATTCTCTCGCATGATGAACTTCATCTTCAACCCCTACACAAATGACTTCTTCTTGGTCTACCTCGATGACATTTTGGTCTTTTCCAAGAACAAGGAGGATCATGCCAAGCACTTGCGTTTGGTGCTGGATAAACTCAGAGAACATTAGTTCTATGTCAAGTTTTCAAAGTGCGAGTTTTGGCTCGATGAGGTTCTCTACCTTGGGCATATCATCTCTGCCAAGGGCATAGCGGTGAATCCTGAGAAGGTGTCTGCAATTGTGAATTGGGAACCACCTCTGAACGTGAAGCAACTCTGCAGCTTCCTTGGGCTCGCAAGCTATTGTCGAAGATTCGTCGAGAACTTCTCAAAGATCACGAAGCCTCTTTCCAACCTTCTCCAGAATCACGTCAAGTATGTTTGGTCTCCTGAATGTGACATCGCTTTCAACACCCTGAAAGAGAAGTTAGTCACTGCTCCAGTTCTGACTCCTCCTGATGAATCCAAACCGTTTGAGGTCTTCTGTGATGCTTCTCTTCAAGGTCTTGGTGCAGTGTTGATGCAAGAGAAGAAAGTTGTGGCTTATACCTCTCGCCAGTTGAAGCCCAATGAAAAGAACTACCCCACTCACGACCTCGAGTTGGCGGCAGTCGTGCATGCTCTTTTGACTTGGAGACATCTCTTATTGGGAAGAAAAGTGGACATCTTCACTGATCATAAGAGTCTCAAGTACATCTTCACTCAGCCAAACCTCAACCTCAGGCAGACTCGTTGGGTCGAGATGATTCAAGAGTATAATCCGAGTATCGAATATACTCCAGGCAAGGCCAATGTTATTGCTGACGCACTGAGCAGGAAGGCTTACTGCAACAGTCTGATTCTCAAGCCTTACCAACCCAAGCTTTGTGAAGCTTTCCGCAAACTCAATCTGCAAGTTGTTCCTCAAGGTTTCCTCGCCATCCTCCAAGTCTCTCCTACTTTGGAAGATCAGATTCGCGAGGCTCAACTTCTTGATGCTATGGTGAAGAAGGTGAAGATTGGGATTGCCAAGAGTCAACCCAAGTACAAATGCTATCGCCTTGATGACAAGGATACTCTATTCTTCAAGGATCGCATTGTTGTGCCTAAAGGTGACCTTTGTAAAGTCATTATGAACGAGGCTCACAATTCACTCCTCTCCATTCACCCTAGAAGTACAAAGATGTACAATGACGTCAAGCAGTCATATTGGTGGACTCGAATGAAGCGTGAGATTGCTCAGTTCGTGAATGAATGTGATGTCTGCAGAAGAGTGAAAGCAGAACACCAATGACCAGCTGGTCTCCTCCAACCTCTTGCCATTCTAGAATGGAAGTTTGACCACATTGAGATGGACTTCGTGACTGGATTTCCAAAGTCCAAGCGTGGCAATGATGCTATCTTCGTTGTCATCGACAAACTCACTAAAGTGGCTCATTTCCTTCCTATCAAAGAATCTATCACAACATCTCAATTGGCAGAGCTATATACCTCCCGGATTGTCTCTCTGCACGGCATTCCGCAGTTGATTTCTTCAGATCGTGGCAGCATCTTCACCTCCAAGTTTTGGGATTCTTTTCAGAAGGCCATGGGCACCAACATCCATTTCAGCACAACTTTTTATCCTCAAACTAGTGGCCAAGTTGAGCGAGTTAACCAAATTCTTGAAGATATGCTTAGGGCTTGCGTCATCTCTTTTGGTATGAAGTGGGAAGATTGTCTTCCATATGCCGAGTTCTCCTACAACAACAGCTTTCAAGCGAGTTCGGGCAAGGCCCCATTCGAAATTCTCTATGGCAGGAAGTGCTGTACTCCCCTTAACTGGTCAGAGACTGGTGAACGTCAACTTCTTGGCAATGACTTGATCACAGAGGCAGAAGAGATGTGCAAAGTCATTCGTGATAATCTCAAAGCCGCGCAATCGCGCCAGAAGAGCTACTATGATAGCAAGCATCGTGACTTGGCTTTCAAGATCAGAGACCATGTTTACCTCCGTGTCTCTCCAATGAAAGGTACTCGTCGCTTCGGTATCAAAGGGAAGCTTTCCCCTAGATACGTGGGTCCTTTCAAGATCATCAGCAAGAGAGGCGATCTCTCCTATCAACTTGAGCTTCCCTCCAACTTTGCAAACGTGCACGACGTGTTTCATGTCTCTCAGCTCCGCAAGTGCTTCAAGACTCCTGACCGCACCGTCAACTTCGAAGACATTGATCTCCAGGAAGACTTGTCTGATCGTGAACACCCAGTTGCTATTCTTGAAGAAACTAAGCGCAAGACTCGCAACAAGTCAATCAAATTCCTCAAAGTCAAGTGGTCACATCATTCCGACCGTGAAGCCACCTGGGAACGCGAGGATCACCTCCGTTCTGAGTACCCGGAGTTTTTCCAGTCATAGATCTCGGGACGAGATCCTTTCGTAGTGGTGGAGTGTTGTAACACCCCGGATGTAATTTACCTTATTGTATTCCAACTCTTGCTGTTTCCGGCACTAAGTTATTTTATTTCATCATTGTCGGGTTTTTGTCTCTGTGTGTTTTGTCTTTGTCATTCATCTCATATCATGTCATCATGTGCATTGCATTTGCATACGTGTTCGTCTCATGCATCCGAGCATTTTCCCCATTGTCTGTTTTGCATTCCGGCACTCCTATGTCACCCGGTGTCCCTTTCTACCTCTTTTCGTGTGCGGGTGTTAAACATTTCCAGATTGGACCGAGACTTGCCATGCGGCCTTGGTTTACTACCGGTAGACCGCCTGTCTAGTTTCGTACCATTTGGACTTCATTTGATACTCCAACGGTTAACCGAGGGACCGAAAAGGCCTCGTGTATGTTGCAGCCCAACACCCTTCCAAACTGGCCCAAAACCCACCTAAACCCCTTCTATCATCTAGAGCGTTCGATCACGATCGCGTGGCCGCAAACCGCACCTCATTTAGAGCTTCCTAGCTCCCTCTACCTCTATAAATAGGTCTCCCCTCAAAAATCCCGGATCTTCTTCCCTAACCCTAGCCATTTCCCCCGCAGCTTTCCAGACAACGTCCGGGTGCGCCGGACATCGCCGCGCCGCCAACCGGAGGCTGCCACGTGGCAACCGTTGGCGCCTCCCACCACGGCCCGCCACAACCCACGCCGGGCCCGCGAGAGCCCGCGCGCGCCCGCGCCTCCAATCCTCACCGCCGCCGCCCAGGTCGTCCTCCTCCTCCCGCGCGTCGCCGAGCCGCCGTTCCGGCCGCCGCCGCCCATCTCCGGTGAGGGTCGCCTCCTCTAGCGCCACCCGCCGTCCCGCTGCTCCTGCCGAGCCCCGCCGCCGACCTCCTCCCCGCCGTCCTACCGCGCCGGCCGGCGACCTGCCGACACCGCCGACCGCCGACGTCGCCACCTCCGGCCGCCTCGGGGTTCGTCGCCGGTGAACAGTGATTCCGGCAGCTATAGGAACTCCGACCATCCTCGTAACCCACGCCGGATCCAGATCTGGATCTGGGAGACCGGTTGACTTTTTTGTCCCTAAATCCTATCATTTTTGCCATCTTTGACATGCCATAACTCTGCATCTGTAGCTCCGATTCGTGCATGTAGCGTATCAAAACGTTCTCCTCGACGAGTACATAATTTCATCTCATTGCATCATTTTCATTTGGGCTCATCTTGATGCCCAAAAGGCTGTTGGAAGAGGGCTATGTGATGATTATGTCAGATTTGTTTCAGCAAGTGGCCTTTTGTCATTTTTGCCATGATTAATGTGTGCACTGTATGATCCTGAGCTCTACATGTGTTTTGTTATATGTCATGCCATCTTTACAGGGGTGTATGTCATGTATTTTTGTGATCTTTGTGGTGACTAGCACAAGCATGCAAAGTAGCTTACTCAATGATGCTGATTTCAGGGACTTAGAATTTCACTAAGTCCTTGTTCTGTTTTTGTTTTTATGCCACATGTTCATGTTGTTTCGTAGTGATCCGTTCCTCTTTTGAGGATGATCAGTAAGGATGTTTTGTAGATATTGTGGTGCTCTATCCATCCATGTCTTTGTTTGCAATTATGGAGCACCCTAGCTTGAGTCAATCGAGCTCTACTTCTGCTATAAAATGTTCCTGGCAGATTGTTAACTTGTTTAGCAATTTTGCCAAGCTTGTTGTTGTTGATCCGTGCATGCTATGTTGTTGTTCTTGCCATGTCTAGCTTCTGTGCCATGTCTATTTGCTGGGTGTATGCTTAGATTGTCGTGCAATGCCTCGTAGTGAGTGCATCGAGCTCGTAAACATGCCTACTTGTTAACTGTTTTGCCATGCTCCAGTTTTTCACTAAGTCTGAATCTGTTTATCGTTTTGCTATGTTCACATGCTTGCAATTATATTTTTTGATCCCTTTTGGCTCATGGTCACTAAGGGATGTTTGCTATATGCTTTGAGTAGCTTCATGCCATGCCTTGCTTTGCCAATATATGTTCCTGTAGCATGTAGTTTTCGTGCTCTAAAGATTGCTTCCTGATGATAAATTCCTGACATGCTGTTAATTTCACAAAGTCTGAAACCTGTTATCTTTTGCACTTTTGCCATGCTTGTTTGCACCTGCTATTGATTGAATTAGTCGTAGCCCACTGTTCATCTTTTTCAAGCATCATGAGTGGATCCCTCCCATGTATTTTGTTGTCATATTGGAGTGCTGTAGCATGTGGTTCTTGATGCATTTAGGAGGCTACTTGCTGATTATCGCAGACCGGTGCCATATTTGTTTTGCTTGCCATTTCCAAACCGTGCATCCGATTCCGGTGATCTTTATATCGATTTCAACCGAAATCACCTCACCTTTCCAGTGGCACTCTTGGATTTCCAAGATGAGGCCAGGTTCAATCATTCCTTTCCAAATCATGCCTATGCATCCCATATCGCACCCCGCATATCATACCATGTTTGCATCATGTTGCTTGAGCATTGCACGTGGTTGATTGTGTTCCTCTTGTTTGTTGTTCTTGCTTGGGTAGAGCCAGGAGACGAGTACGTGAACAAGGAGCCCGTCGAGTTCTCTTATGAGGATCAAGGCAACTCCGAGAACTTTGCAGGCAAGATGACCATACCCTCGAAATCACTTCTATCTTTGCTTGCTAGATGCTCGCTCTTTTGCTATGCCTATGCCACGATACCTACCACTTTCTTATCATGCCTCCCATATTGCCATGTCAAACCTCTAACCCACCATGTCTTAGCAAACCGTTGTTTGGCTATGTTACCGCTTTGCTCAACCCCTCTTATAGCGTTGCTAGTTGGAGGTGAAGATTGGAGATTGTTCCTTGTTGGAACATTGTTTATTGTTGGGATATCACAATATTATCTGTTTTATCTTAATGCATCTACATACTTGTAAAGGGTGGATGGCTCAGCCTTTTGCCTAGTGTTTTGTTCCACTCTTGCCGCCCTAGTTTCCGTCATATCGGCGTTATGTTCCCGGAGTTTGTGTTCCTTACACGGCTGGGTTATAATGGGAACCCCTTGATAGTTCGCCTTGAATAAAACTCCTCCAGCAATGCCCAACCTTGGTTTTACCATTTGCCACCTAGCCTCTTTTTCCCTTGGGTTTCCGGAGCCCAAGGGTCATCTTTACTTAAACCCTCCCGGGCCAGTGCTCCTGTGAGTGTTGGTCCAAACTAGAGCCCCTTGTAGCGCCACCTCGGGGAAACTCGAGGGCTTGTTTTAGTTGTACGGATTGCTTATCTGAGTGTGCCCTGAGAACGAGATATGTGCATCTCCTATCGGGATTTGTCGGCACATTCGGGCGGTGTTGCTGGACTTGTTTTACCATTGTCGAGGATGTCTTGTAACCGGGATGCCGAGTCTGATCGGATTGTCTTGGGAGAAGGAATATCCTTCGTTGACCGTGAGAGCTTGTGATGGGCTAAGTTGGGACTCCCCTGCAGGGATTTGAACTTTCGAAAGCCGTGCCCGCAGTTATGGGCAGATGGGAATTTGTTAATGTCCAGTTGTAGATAACATGAAACTTAACTTAATTAAAATGCACCAACTGCGTGTGTAACCATGATGCTCTCTTCTCGGCGGAGTCCGAGAAGTGAACACGGTGTTGGAGTAATGCTTGACGTAGGTTGTTCTAGGATCACTTCTTGATCATAGTTGTTTGACCGTGCTTTTGCCTTCTCTTCTCGCTCTCTTTTGCGTATGTTAGCCACCATATATGCTAGTCGCTTGCTGCAGCTCCACATCATACCTTTACCTTACCTATAAGCTTAAATAGTTTTGATCGTGAGGGTGCGAGATTGCCGAGTCCCTGTGACTCACAGATTACTTCCAAAACCAGATGCAGGGACCGATGATACCATTCCAGATGATATGACCGAGCTCAAGTGGGTGTTCGATGAAGACTCTCGTCGTTACTACATGTCTTTCCCAGATGATCAGTAGTGGTGCCCAGTTGGGGTGATCGGGGACTTTGTTGCATTTGGGGGTTGATCTTTATTTTGGTTCCGTAGTCGGACCCTGAGTGTATTGGATGAATGTAATGTTATTTATGTATTTGTGTGACGTGGCGAGTGTAAGCCAACTATGTATCCTTTCCCCTTTATTTATTTACATGGGTTGTTGTGAAGATTACCTCACTTACGACATTGCTTTCAATGCGGTTATGCCTCTAAGTCGTGCTTCGACACGTATGAGATATAGCCGCATCGAGGGTGTTACAGTGCATCTTCCAGATTGTTAGGCGTCATGGTCTAGAGCATCCAAGAGGAAATTGTGGATCGCCGAGTGACCGAGTCTGCGAAGGTTTGGAAGTCACCTGAAGACTTACCACTAGTGATTGGGCAAGGTCTGTGTGACCTTAGCTCAAGGGGAATACGGTGAGGATTAAGTGTCCTGAGCTGCGTGTTCAGGACTGGGTGTCCGGGACTGTGTGTCCTCAGGTTTAAATACTTAGCCTCCCTAACCAGACGTACAACTGTCACAGTAGTTGGAACTGGTCTACCAAATCATTGTCTTCACCGAGCTAACTAGTTCCAATTCCTCAACCCTTCTATTTTCCTCGTCTCTGTGTTGTGTGCTTGTTCATATCTGTTTGAAGACTTTGACTGAAGACTTTCTCTATTTCCTCAGCTCCATTTCTTCAGTCTGTTTGCCTTCATTCTGTTTATCCAATGTTTTACGCTTTCTGTACTATGTGCTTGTTTTCATTTCATCATGAAGACCATGCTCATGTTCTGTTATGTTTACTTCTGAGTACTTATTCCGCTGCAAGTAGTTCTTCACTCAGGAATTTCCTCACCCACAAATTCCTCAGTGAAAAATTCATAAAAATCACATATTCTCCCCCCTCTAGTCGATATAACGCAATTTCAAAGGTGCTTTTTGCACTGTTAGTGGAGAGATACTGACGCACTACAACAAGAGGTGACATTGTGCCTGTGGTAGCCTTGCCACCTTTAGGTGGTTGTGGCTGTTCAATCATTTGCTCCATAGCTTCCTGAAAGTTTGAACTTGTAGATTAGTGTACCAGATGAGTTACTAATGAGACAAAAACTAACAAAGTAGGTTACACGTTTATACATAACTTATTTTGGTGAACTACTGTAATACATTAGCATGTATTGTAGTGCCAACTACATAATAAAACCACTTTCGGAACATATGTCCATGTAGCATGCCTACTGTATTGTTTATTTCCTCACATTTGTTGACATCTAATGATAAAGAGACATGGTTTAAAGTAGGATGAACATAGTATGACATCATTCATATAATGGGCAAACAGATATAAAACAAACATGCTATTTTATCATTTTGTGCGCACGTGAACATAACAACTAGATTACAGATCAAGACCAAAAAAATATCCTCCATCTCTTTTAAACCATGTAAGGTGAAATGATACGTTAAGACAACTGTGTATAAAAGTGAACAGAGTAACTGACATTGCTTGCAAACCAAGTAGTTAAAGGAACACATCACAGTACCAATCAGTTCAAAGGCAGGAGGCATAAGGACTTACAACAGCGGCTTGAACTGGTGTGCTCATGGCCGTCATCTTGCGGGTGTGGAGTCAATATAGATACGACAATATGGCACAAAAAAAAGAAGGAAGTAGTAGCTATTTACAAGAGCCTCGCAGTGTGCAATACAGCTACGAGATCCTGTTGTCTATTGGAATTTCACTTTAGAACGGCTGGTCTTGTTCTTCAAACAGTTAGCCTAGAAGAAGATACACTTGTAAGGCACATACATAAATACAAGTTCAATATGTGGTCTGATCAAATACATATAGCCTACCTGATACTTTGGATCAAACCAGTGTTTAACAAGGGCTGTCCAGTATTCATCTGTAATATATTCCACTGGAGATGTTTGGGCGATTTCATTGTTAGCCTTGCCTTCAAAGTGAGATTTTCTAAGGTGGTACCGATATTGTCGAAGAGCAGACTGAAAAACATGAGTGCATGCTTGTTTAGTTGCATCATCTTTCAGATCCAACTTGAACCTCATCTGTTGAAAAAAGAATGTGAGTCTTATTAGGAGGAAGCTAGAAAGTATGGGACAGAGCAAGACAATATTACTAATTGCGATGAATAACATTACTTACGGATAAGTGGTCAAGGAAGGTGTTAAACTGGGTATTGTATTTCTCATTCCTGTACTGGATCCATGTTGGGAGGATACGTGCATGACACCTAACGGCAACGGCTGCCTCTGATACTAACTTGGCTGACTCTGTAGCATCACGTGGACTTTTTAAACCTGCCTCAAAATGGATCTCCAGTCTTCCTCCTTTAGATTTTGTTAATCTGTCAAGCATTATCCCTGATGTCTGTTTCCGCTTGCGCCATGGTGCTAGTTCAACAACGAATATGGAAAGTGTTAGTGTACATCAAACTGTGAGAGTACATATAAAGGAGCATGCAACTGCAACTTGACTCGGTCAGGTACCATCTTGGTGTTGATGCTCATGAGGTTCATCTGATCTTGCCAAGTCTTGGTGTGTCAGCAGTGCTTCGGAAGTAGTGTTAGGTGTCAAGGTAGCTTGGGAACTTGCCAGTTCCGGAGCAAACAAACGAGTAACTCGTTGAGATACTGGTACAGTTGAAGCAGATGTTGCAGCTGGTGGAGCAGGTGATACTGTGTTTGTAGATTTAGTCGGTGGATTTGGACCTTCTACTGCACTATAAGTACCAGGAGAATCTGGACGGCAGATCCTTTTCCGTTTCACCCGACGAGTAACACCACTCCCTACTATATTATTTTCCTTGCTCTTTTTTGACTTTTCCATGTCAAGCCGTACCCACAACACAAAAGAATAAAATCGCTCTTTAGAACTCACTGATGCATGATATAGACAAGCAATACTTTGATGTAAGACAACCGTATGAGGATGGAATATGTAAGGAAAATAGGATGGAATGACATATTCATAGCTACGATGTGTAAACTAAGTAGAAGGATTTTCAAGAGAATAGAAGTAATGCAAGCTAGACACTATATGAAAGATGCAACCAATATTACTCTGCCAAGTTAAAAGTGTCTTGTCATAAGTGGCAATTCGAAAAATTAGAAGCAGTACAATGTAGAAATCAATGCAAGATGCAACCACTATCAAACTGCCATGTTAAAAGCGTCCAATCATGAGTGACTGATGCAGGATACACAACAGCGGTACTTTGATGTAAGAACATGGTATGATAGATAGATACAGTGTATTCTAGACACAGAACGCCATGTCATATGCACATGTATAACGTATAAACTCAGCAGGTGCAATTTAATCAAAATAGATGAAATATAGGCTAGACAACATATGCAACATGAAACCAAGTATCACACTGTCAACTTAGAGCAAGCACCTGCGATGGTGGAGTACGGGAGATGAACTCATCATGTAGACTTGGGACTTCAACTTCATTAGCAGTAGTAGTGGCAAATCTAGAGAGTCTCTGTTTGCGTCGGTGCAGAGGACCACCAACATCCCCTAACTTACTCTTTTCCTTCCTATTTTCTGATATTGCCTTATGAAGTCAAAACCACAAGAAGATGAATAAAATTAGCTCTGCATAACTGGTTGATGCATGATACAGACGAACACTACTTTGATGTAAGGCAAGCACATGATAGGAGGATGGAATATATACAAAAAGACAGTGTTTCTTATTCACATGTATGATAGGAGGATGGAATATGTATGAAAAAACAGTAAGCGGAAGGCATTTTAACAAAATTAGAAGAAATGAAAGCTAGGCACCATATGAACATGCAACCAATATCACTCTATCAGGTAAAAAGTGTCTCGTCGTAAGTGCCATTTCAAGAAATTAGAAGCAGTACAAGCTAGAAGACAATGCAAGATGCAACCTACATCACAATCCCAGGTTAAATGTGTCTTACGGGTAAGTGATCGTTGCAGGTATAAGTTGTAAGCTACGCAGATGCAATTTAACATAATCAGAAGCAATACAAACTGGACATCATAAGGAAAACGCAACCACATATAACAGTTCCAAGTTAGAGCAAGCACCTGTGATGGTGGAGTAGGGGAGATGTGCTCATCATGTGCACATATGTTCTAGAAACAGGAACACGTGTCATATTCACAGGCATTATGTGTAAAGTAAGTAGATGCAATTCAACAAATTTAGAAGAAATACAAGCTAGACATCATACGCAACATGCAACCACATATAATAGTGCTAAGTTAGAGCAAGCACCTGTGATGGTGGAGTAGGGGAGATGTGCTCATCATCTACATAGCTACGTTGACTGTCCAGCCTTGTGTTGTCTTGCGAATCTTGTTGGGAGGATGGCGGAGTAGAATCACCCCCTGTTTGAGTTGCTCCGAAGGACCACCATCATCCACTGCCAGACTAATTTCCTTTAGTTGTAATGATTTTGCATTGTGAAGTCAAACCGATAAGAAAAAGGAATAAAATTCACTCTTGAGAACGCATTCATGCATGATACTGACGAACACTACTCGGATGAAAGGCAAACACATGATTCAAGGATGGAATATGTATGAAAAACAGGATGGCGTGACATACTCACACCTATGATGTGGTAACTAAGTAGAAGGCATTTCAACAAATTAGAAGCACTGCAAGCTTGACACCATATGAAAGATGCAACCAATATCACTCTGCCAAGTTCAAACTATATGGCGTTTCAACAAATTAGAAGCAGTACATGCTAGAAATCATATGCAAGACACAACCAATATCACAGTGGCGACTTAAAGGTGCCTTATCATAAGTGACTGATGCGGGATATGCAAGAACAATAGTCTGATGTAAGAACATCGTGTGATCAGATATAGTATGTTCTAGAAACAAGAACATATGTCATATTCACAAGTATTATGTGTAAAGTAAGCAGATGCAATTCAACAAAGTTAGAAGCAATACAAGCTAGACATCATACGCAACATGCAACCACATATAATAGTGCCAAGTTAGAGCAAGAACCTGTGATGGTGGAGTAGGGGAGATGTGCTCATCATCTACACAACTACGTTGACTGTCTAGCCTTGCGTTGTCTTGCGAATCTTGTTGGGAGGATGGCGGAGTAGAATCTGTAGAGAACCTCCGTTTTAGTTGCTCGAAAGGACCACCATCATCCAATGCCTTGCCAATTTCCTTCAGCTTTATTGATTTTGCATTGTGAGGTCAAACCGACAAGAAAAAGGAATATAATTCGCTCTTCAGAACTCATTCATGCATGGTACTGACGAACACTACTATGATGAAAGGCAAAGTCATGATACGAGGATGGAATATGTATGAAAAAATGGACGGCTTGACATATTCACACCTATGATGTGGTAACTAAGCAGAAGGCACTTCAACAAATTAGAAGCACTGCAAACTATACACCATATGAAAGGTGCAATCAATATCACTCTGCCAAGTTAAAACTGTCTCGTCATAGGTGGCATTCATCAAACTAGAAGCAATACATGCTAGAAATCATATTCAAGACGGAAACCAATATCACACTGCTAACTTAAAGGTGTCCCATCATAAGTGACTGATGCAAGATACACAAGAAGAGTAGTTTCATGTAAGAACATGGTGTGATAGACAGATATAGTATGTACCAAAAACAAGAAAGTGTGTCATATTCACACGTATCATGTGTAAGCTAAGTAGATGCAGTTTACACTAATTAGGAGCAATACAAGCTAGACACCATATGCAACATGCAACCAGATATCACACTGCCAAGTTAGAGCAAGCACCTTGGATGGTGGAGTAGGGGAGCAGTGACTTGGACCTTGTAATGCACTATCAGTACGAGGAGAATCGGTACAGATGCTCCATTTACGTTGTTGCAGAGGACCACCATCATCGCCTTCCTTACTCTTTTCCTTCCTCATTCTTGATTTTGCCTTGTCAAATCAAACCCACAAGAAAAAGGAATAAAATTTGCTCTTCAGAACTCATTGGTGCATGATACTGACGAACACTACTTTCATGTAAGGCAGCCACATGACAGCAGGATGGAATATGTATGAAAAATAGGACGGCGTGACATATTGACATGTATGATGTATAAAGTGTAAACTAAGCACAACGTGCTTGAACTTGTTAGAATAAATGCAAGCTAGAAACCATATGAAAGATGAAACCAATATCACTCTGCCAAATTAATAGGTTTCCCTAACAAATGTATTTGACCAAATTAGAAGCAATACATGGCAACAGGCTAGAAATAATATGCAATATGCAACGAATAAAGGCGACTCATCGTAAGTGATTGATGTAGGATATAGAAGAGAGGTAGTTTCATATAAGAACAAGGTTAACACATAGATGTAGTGTGTACCAAAAATAGGAAGGCATGTCATATTCACAGGTATAATGTGTAAAATAAGCAGATGCAACTTACCCTAATTAGAAGCATTACAAGCTAGACACCGTATGCAACATGCAACCACATATCACACTACGAAGTTAGAGCAAGCACCTATGATGGTGGTGTGGGGGAATTGCGGTCATCAACTAGAGAGCTACGTTGACTATCTTCATTTAGCCTTACTGTTTCTTGAGAATCATGTGGGAAGGATGACACTGCACTCTTGAAACGAGTATGGCGTCTCACAGTAACCCACTTGGGTGACTGTCTCATCATAAGTGATTGATGAGGGATACAAAAGAGCATTAGTTGGATGTATGAACATGGTTAATAGACATATGTAGTATGTATCAAAAACAGGAAGGCATGTCATTATCAAAGGTATAATGTGTAAAGTAAGCAGATGCAATTTAACCAAATTGGAAGCAATACAAGCTAGACACCATATGCAACATGCAACCACATTTGACATCACGAAGTTAAAGCAAGAACCTGGGATGGTTGTGTGTGGAAATTGAGATCATCAACTGCAGAGCTATGTTTGTTGTCTCCAACTACTGACATTGCACCCTTTAGAGCGCTGAAACGCTTAGTGCTTATCTTCGAATTACACTGGAGCAACTTCTGTCTTTTCTTTTTTGCATTCATCAACACTACGTCAGAGTCTGAAATACCCCTAGATAAAAAAACAATAGTGTGAGCATGGGTGAAGTGTGTGCACAATTAGTACAGTGTAAAGGTAGCAGATAGCAGGTCGGTGAGAAATAAATGACGGGAGACATATGATAGCTCTACAACATACATGGCACACTAAATTACTACAGGATTCTATGAAAATAACAGTCGACTAAAAACAAATAGGTCAGTCCATTTTTTCCACACTGTTCGATGTACAAAGAACGGGTAGATCGCCTTCATCTACCTCCAGTCAGTCAGTGTTGACAATCTTCCTCGAAACACCAGCGACCACCGGCCCAGTCCCCTGCCTGCGCCCTCCCCTCGATCTCACTGCACCGCCGTGCATGGCACCGCCCCCCGGCCATCCATTCAAGCCCTGCTGACCTCCAGATCAGTGCAAGCAACTCCCGCGCCCCACACCCCTATGATAGACACCGATGCGCTGCCTCCCCGGCTAACAAGCGGACTAGGTGCTCCGCGCGCCTAAGCGGGTGCTGCTTCTTTTAATTGCGGTTCGACTGACCCTGAATTGAAATCCAGGTGGGCTACTAACCTCTAGCAAAGGTGAAATAGTAAAGGGAGGAAACCTTGTGCATTTAGTATCACGAAGAAGATCCAGTAAGAAGCGCTCAACTAGTTTATTTCGTGGGATGAATACGGTGTGAGCAGAGACGTAAGGTTTGCATGAATAAGGGAAGAGGAGTACCTCTTTCTGCCTTTAGTGCTGTGTGCTCCTTCTGTTTTTCCAACGATCTTCTTGTGGTTCACTGGAAACGAGAAGTTGTGGAGGACGGTGGAGCCTTGGACGAACCCATGACCAAGTTGTTGGGTGTGGTGCGGTGGCCGTCTGTCGGCGGCGGGGAACTAGATCCGAGGCGGCGAACGACGGCGTAGCGGGAATAGCTCCTGTGCGGTGGATGGTTGCGACAGTGGAGTGGCAGCAGTGAGGCGTAGGACGGCGTGGCCGGAGTGCTTTTGGTACAACGCACATCGGCGTCGGTGTCGTGGAGGTAGCTCTACCTCGGCTTCAACTGCTATGTCCTTGAGGTCGTTGCGGTTGCGGTTGCGTTGGACAACGATGTCGGGGTACCGGCTCCGACGTGATGGAGGAGGGTGACGGTGGATTTGACGCTATGGGGTGGAGGACGAAGGAGGCTGGGGTTTCGCGGCTGGTGGATAGGGCGTTTTGGCGCCCATGGAGTATGAATGGGGAAACAGAGGGAGGCATGGAACTAAGGGGGAACACTGTTTCAGTTTGGGATGCGCTTGTTTGAAATTTGGGGAAAGTTACAAACTTTGCCCCCATCTAAAATTTCGGACATATTGTGGGTTGGGGGTAGGACAGTAATCTCAGGTGTCCCAAATGTGGGCGGGATAGATTTCGGCCGAGCGCATGGGTGTTTAGGCACCCATGGCATATGAATGCTTCTCGGAGGCAGTTGAGACTGGCGTCTTGGTGAAGTTACAAACCTACCCCGGTTTAGACCTTTGGACATCGTGCTGATAGGCTACATGGGCCAGAGTCAGGACAGTAATTTCCTACCACCAAACATTAGTCTCGCACGGTTTTGGGTGACCAGAGGACTATTTGGCGCTTCGTTCAATATTTGGGAGCAGAAGCATTAACGTTTTCAGTTCTCTTGAATTGAACTTTCAGGATTTGTCAAACTTCACAAATCTTTACTTTTGAAAATCCTAAAGCTACGATTATTTTGGAATGGAGGGGGTACATTTGAATATACATTGTACACGAGTATATATTAAAAAATATGCAACTTACCTCAGTTCATGCATGGTTCCAGATATAATCTCCTTGGTTGCAAAAAAAGTTAGACATGCGTATGAATATATATAGCATGTTCAAACGCACAACAAAGATTGATGCCCCCTTTTACATCTGATTTACAAATTCCATTATCTCAGGTTCAAATAGATGAATGCACTTCCTATGAATTCGAATCTTCGAAACCCCCTTTATGTTGAATTCGACATGTATTCTGTTTCGTAGCTAGCAATTTGGAATGTATCCATGCAAGTGACAAATGTATAAAGTGCTTCACACTAACAACATGGAGTGCACTAATTAATGTTTATATATGAATTGCAAAAGCATCCATTGCCTGTATTTCAAACCGCTCTCACTCTATGGTTCGATAATATGAAATAAACACATGCACATACTAGAATTCAATAGAGTATGGGTGTCTGATAGACCGATTTTCGTCCATACGCAATTTGCAAAATTCATGATCTCATCCAAAAATAATAATGCCATTTATATTTTAATTTAATCCGTAGAACCACCTTTTACACGTAGATGCACTATGCCTCGGCCCGTTCTCACAAACGCGCTATATATCTCTCTATCTACCGCATAAGTGCACACACTTTATATGCATCGGCATTTCTCTTTCACACATGCTCACAATCTCTCTCGGGGTGTCGGGGAGTCCCACACACATGCTCTCTCTGCATCTCTCTCTCTCTCTCTTTCTAACTACTATGTACCACTCTTTTCACTAATCTCAGTTGGAAAACACTATTTCTCTCACATTCATATATACACACGCACGGTCTCTACTAGCCCTCTATATGCACATATATGTGCCTACGTGTCTCCCGCACGCACATTATCTTTAGGCCTCTCTCGCACACATTGCCCCCCAGACACACCTCTCTCTTAGTAATTGGCAGATATGATTCCATCATATCATTTGCTAGGGTATCCCTGACTTTTAGGCTGGATGGTAATATGAGGCAAAGTTTTACCCTAGTTCGGACCCTTGCAGTTGTGGAAAAAGCCTACTCCTGGTACTGTATATTAGTGATAGGGGTGTGTACAAAGTACACGTGAATACCAGGCATTGTGCGTGTGTGTATACTATCGACGAACTAGCCCCCAAGCTTCTATAACATATTGGGGGCCTAGTGTTACAAATCATATATAGTCGGCTTATCACCAGTGGGGATAGAGTCCTCCGGGACTCTGGTAGCTAGCTTCGTGTTGTACGCCGAGTCCTCCACATGGGTCTTCGTATAACGCGTCTCGGTGCAACCTATGTGGCGTAGGATGGAACCGACCCATGAGTCCTCATGTTGACTCACCACAACTAGAAATGATGTGCCCACCACACCACACACGCAATCGGCCACTAAGAAAATAAGCATATACAATAGTACAATGTTCTACTTGAAAGTTAATTGCATGGTGCATCCAAAAATATTTGTTCTGCATTGTGAATGTTTATATATTATCCTAAAATATTAGTCACGGGAAAGAGAAACGAAGGGCATATCTCTCCTTGTCTCCACCGAACACCCCCTCTTTCTACACCACTTTCACGTACGCACACAAACTATCTCTCGACCCTCTAAAAGTATGCATGCCCACGACACATTCACGCGTGACGGTCACTGTATTTCAAGCTAAAGCACTATATGGTCATTGGACTTCAGAATATGCTCATTACGGTCACCGTATACATTCTCGTGGCGATCATACAGTATCAAGCTCACGATACGTCTCCGTATTTTCTTAATGACACTGACAGACTTTGCATTTGATGCGTGCACCATATTTTGTTGACGACACTTACGATCACTGTATTTGAAGTGAAAGCACGATATGGTCACTGGACTTCAGAATAAGCTCATCACGGCCACGACATACATTTTGTCGTACTAACCAACATGTGGTTGGATGGTTAGGAGGACAGTGGTTTCTCGAGCCCACCAGGGTTAAAGTCCCGGTGCTCGCATTTATCCTTGGTTAATTTCAGTATTTTCCGGCATGTGTGTTCAGTGGGAGGAGACGTTCCACTCGACTACGAGGCACCTATGGTGACTTTGTAAAATCTCAAGATCATATGCTGGCTCACTCTCTCGAAGGTGCTCATAGGGGTAGGGTCTGCATGTGTGGGCTTATAGCGGTGAGTGCTTGCGCGTATATATGAGCCCTTGCATCTGTACCGTGTTAAAAAATACATGTCATGATTATACGGTCACTGGCTCACCCGTACAACTCCGTATTTTGTTGATGACACAATGAATTGACTAGTCAAACGTTCCACGTGGCGCAACTAGTGTTGCACCATCGGGGCGCGTAACCATGGGGCCCACCTGTCAGCCCGTATATGAAAGAAAGAAATGGTAGTTTGAGTCTGTACTGGGTTAATAAAATACATTTTAGGGTGATCATACGGTCACTGGCTCACCATACAGCTCCGTAATTTGTTGATGACACGATCAATTGACCAGTCAAACGGTCCACATTCAGCAGCGCACATTACCATAGGGCCCACCCGTCAGCGCGTATCTGAAGGACAGAAATGGTAATAAATTAGTGGTCGGTGGGTACTCGAAGTCATGAGACCTCTGGTTGGTAGTCGCCGATGGTGGGGGGGGGCGTTGATTGGGCGGTGGGGTGGGGATCGCCGGAGAAAAAGCTCAGCGCGGTGGGCCTAGAGGGATGGCCGGTGCGGCGGCGGACCAGCGGTGGGGACTGGTTTCGGAGCGGGCGGGGCGGCGTGGCGGCGCGGGCCGGCCACGGGTGGTGGGGGCCGGCGATTCGGCCGGTGGTGGCTAGTGGCTCAGGGGGTGGAGTTTGATGATAAACTGCAGGCCCTTGATTTCGTATCCAACGACTAGAAAATCTAATGACCAGAGATGAAAAAGTCAGTCGACTGACGTGTAGCCTCACCCCGCACGTACACATGCACACACGCAAGACACACACACACACATGCAGGCGTGCAACACTGACACGTACACATAACGAACACACGCACGCATGCATGCAACACTGACACGTACACATGCACTCACGAACGCACGCACGTACGCACACATGCATGCAACACTGAAACATACCCTTGCACACACATAGCACTCGCACGCCTGCATGCACACAACACACGACGCAAGACACACGCTCAACCTATACGTGCATGCACCCTTTGTTAAGGACATGGATTGTTACGGGTATTAATAAATCTTATCTGTGATAAGCAGAACATTGATGTTTGCAGCGGTCTTTATGATCGTATGGCTATCAACATAGTAGGCTTATCTACATGAAAAGGATGACGTCACACTCAATGAACAATCATCGGTTTATGAAATGCCCGCTTCTGACCGCCCTGGCCCACCAAAGGTTCCTCTGCTATGCGCTGCCTACGTTGGGTCATTGACATGCAGGCCATGTACCCAAAGAGCCCACACGTCAGTGGAAGAACGGCGTGGTGTCCTACATCATAGCCAAGGGCGCCACTCGCTACACGCCCGGCTGAAAACGCCTCCTTGCCGCATTCAAACGCCTCCATGAAACCCGCCCGTGTGGAAGCCGAAAAACCCACTCCGGACACATGTCCGTTCATGAACGGGCCGGCATTAAATGCAACACCGGCCAAGCTCCTCCCGTCCGCCGTCTATTTAATCTCCTATTTAAACGAGGCCAAAGGCCGGCCAAGAATCGCATGCCTCCGCCGCTCCCCTATCTCCCCCTTCACCATTTTGTGCACTCTTACAATGGCTTATGAAGAGTAGTTATTCCGCACAAGCCATTTGTCTAGGTTTGTATCTCTCACACACACCCACATAGGTGGGGGACGTGCATGAAGAGAAGAGGTGCACGCACGGCGCACGTATTCCTGTCTCTTTCCCAACCACACCCGCGCGGGTACACAGTGGAGATCATTTCTGTACGAAAAGGCAGCCCACATGGTAATTTGACTGTGTACTAGTTGTCCACTTGGTGGAGGTAGGATCGTCTACCACGTGTGAACAAACAAATTGCGACTTGACGCGTTATGTTAAAAAAGAGGCAAACCATGTGGGGCCTACCTTAGAGGCAAGGCTCTATACACTAGAGTACTTTTGATGTGTCCCGTCAACTCGCAGAACAAGGAGAAGCTTGCTTGGTACGCCGTCTCCCCCGCCCACAGGCGCGGTGGCTCGCAGGATGAGGTGAAGCTTGCTTACTAGTAGTAGTATTGTATGCCTTATGCCGGCTCCCTTTCCCACGCGCGCGGTGGCTCACATGATGAGGAGAAAATTTTACTACTCCCTCTGTTTACTCCTCGTCCCTACTACCTTGGTTAGAGAGATTATCATATTGTTTGGAATGTATATGTCCTTTAGTACTCCCTCCATTTACTTATACAAGGCCACTATAAAAAAATACATTTTGCATCTATACAAGGCCACAAATAGTAATCAAGACAAAAGTTACTACTCCCTCCTTTCCAGTTTATGGTTCAATTTAAAATCTCTCCAACCAAGGTAGACGATGAGTGGTCGAATTAATTTCGTACTCCTAGTTTTCACAAGTAATTAGTACGCTTGCTTTTCTCAAGAATTTATGTTTACCGAGGCATTGATTAGAACGAATGCATGAATGACCACTAAATTTCCATGAACTTCTACATGCATTGGTGTGTTTTCTCTTGACACTGCTTGCATCGGGTGATCTAACACACCTCGAAATCCAACATGTGATGGTACTACTACTACTAGTAGAATTTAGACTTATAAAATGGAAAAACGAATGTTTTTTAGATGAGCCCTATAAACCCTAGTGGGCACGTACTCCGTAAAATCAGATTTTCCCAAAACTAAGTCGCTCAACCTTTATTTGCTTGTTTCCCTTCCTGCCTCCTTGCCTCGAACATACTATGCCAAACTCCCATGCCTGCCGCGCGGGAAAATACCCACCCTCGCCTTGTTTTAGTCCGGGTTTGTATCGATGGATCGCGTGAAGCAGAAAAAACCCAAGCCGTGTCTTATACTCCTCCGTCGATGCTCGCTTTCATGAATTCTGTACTTCCTGTCACCAACATGTGGGACATATAGCAACCGGGTCGACGTGTCAAGCACCAAATAACAGTGCAGAACAGCAGGGGGGCGCACCCAGTCGTACTGCCCCAGTAGTAGTAGTAATGAGCAATGAGAAGTCAAATCACAATGCCGCACCTTCCCAAACGGACGAAGCAACCATTATTTCACACTTCGGTTCGCCATCATCTCAAACCACGTAGTATTGCTTTTGCCTCAAGAAGGACACGCGCATCACCTTGGTACATCATGACACGTGGGACCGCATGACAGGCCATGCTCCCCCGCCGATCGCTCGGTAAGATCACCTCATTTTTACTACTATACTTCCTCCGTATCGGTTTACATGGCATGCACGTCGTTCTAGGTTGAGAATTTAACTGGCTATATATGTGATGAACAATATATGTTTAGAAACTACACCCTTTTAATAATCCAATGATATACTTTTTGTGACATAGTAACTCATATTTAGTTAGTTAAATGGATGACCTAGAACTACGTGCACGCCCTATAAACTGAGACGTCTAAAAAAACGAGATGGAGAGGGTAGTTTAGTACGTATCTTTTTAGATCAATATAGTCAGGATTCACCAAGGAGCAAAACCAAGTGGTAGGCTGCACCTGTCGTGTTGGCGTAGCAACTCAAGCAGGGTCAGTCTGCACACAAAATGGCGACACACTTAACAGGACCCCTTTGGCCAACATGTGGCTCATCCACCGTCTTGTTCCACGTGCAATGCACCAAATTACAGTTCGGAGCTGCGGTTGGAATTGGAGGCACCCCGGTCATAGCGCCGCAGTAGTAGAAAATGAGCGATGAGGGGTCAAATCACAAAGCCCCACCTTTCCCGCATTAAGCTGGACGGACGAAGCAACCATCATTTCACTCTAGGGCGCAAGAGCATAAAGAAAAGAGAAAAACAATGATGCGTGCGGCAGCTACCTAGGGCACCCTAGGGTAGGGGTCTCCACTACAGATCATTTTTTGAAAGCGCCTCCACTACAAATCGGCTTCTCCCTCATCCTCTTGAAGAAAACCGATGATGCATGCGGCGGTAGGGTTTGTACGAGTAATACTATGGTCTGCGGGGCCACGTCGTAGTAAACGGGAGAGGGATTGAGTTCGAGTCGATGCCTTAAATATGTGTGGGCCGCTTTGTTTTAGGGGGACAAGGCAGCATTTTGGGTTCGGGGACCAGTGGAGATACAGTATGTATAAAAAATTGTGGACGTAGGTTCGACCAAAAGGCAATGATGCATGGGCCCTGCATTTTGATATACCCGGGGCCGCGTGAAATTTGCTACTCTACTCAAAACTAGTAAGGTACACATGCATTGAACGCATGAGATTTTGAAACCAAATTATGAATAAATACACACTATAACATGTAAAGCTTTGAGTCATATATGCATGATGTAGATGTTCGTTTAGTTCTTATAGTTCATCTCATTCAAAATCAATTAGTTTTATAAAAATGTTAAGATTCATGGGGTTGTGCATTGTAAAGCATAAAGTAAAAAACAAATAATGGCAATTCATTTAGAAAAAAATTCAATTATGATACGGAAGATTCTAGAACAAAGGAGAAGTGCTTGTGTTTTGCGGTTTGTGCATTATGCTTAAGTTCAACCATGGAGTCTTCTAAATTGTACATGTGGCAGATCTGGTGGAATGTTGATGATATCCAACGGCTAGTAGTGCTCGGATTTGCCATCTGTGCACTGTCGAATTAGCTTCATCCAGCGACCATCTTTCAAAGTTATTCGCACACTATATAGTTCTTGTGCCATAGTTGCATGTCTTGGAAAAAAGCTACTAGTGGGTTGTACTAGCGATTTAGGAATAGAAGATGTATACATGGAAGTTGTAGGGAAAGAGATGACATGGAGTATCTCAATTCCTATGAGTAGGGATTGGAAAAGAGGTGTCATTTGGTTCACATCATAGGAACTTTTCAATTGAATCTAGAGATGACATGTATATCAATTCCTATGAGGAGGGATTAGAAAAGAGATGTAATTTGGTTCATATCATAGGAACTTTTCTATTGAATATATGCTAATGTTTATTTTCCTTTGAAATTATGGGAGTATAGGAATCCATTAATATGAACCAAGTGGCTCTAAAGCTATAGAAATGATATCATGTTTATTTCCTTTGAAATGTGGAGTATATGAATCTATTCCTATGAACCAATTGGCTCTAAAGGAAAAAATCCTATAAAAATCATATCATATAGGGTTCCTATGATATTCCTCCACACCAAAGGATGGTTGAAATTGCTATAGGTGATACAATGGTCTTTCTTTGTAGACTCCTCCCCCATCTTTATAGTTACCTCTCGAAGATGAATGAAATGATATATACAGGGTATTCTAGATGTGCAATTTGGTACACGAAAACTCGGTAAAAGTTTGTGAGGTTCGAATTTTCAATAAAGCTATATGCACTGCATCTTGGAACGGAGGGAGCATATGACAGTTGATAACACTCACGTGGAAGATTTGTGTGTAGGAGGAGTGGATGTTCTGTTAAATGACATGGCAAAACTGACACTGTCAGATGCCGATCTAATGGTTCTTACGGCGTTCGTCAGGAAAAGGCTTGTGGTGAACGTTTGTCGGATAATGATTTACAGACACATGCATTGCATTGATACGTGCCCCCCTCTCTCTCATGCACACGCACCCTCACGAGTCACGACTCTTCTGAGTCCTCTCGCATCCACCGTCTATCTGTAGGTAGACGTCACACACATATGTGCTCTTCACACCCTACCCTCAGAACTTCTAAAAAACAAAAGACGTCGCGCACATTTTATTTTAGCTCACACGTCAAACACTTATACTATTACTCTTGTGGCGAACGTTCTTTGGGCATAGTATATTGTACTCTCACGAAGAGAAGCGGTGCACACACGCACTAGTTCTCTCACACCCACTCACGGGTACACGTAGGAGCGCATTTTTTGAAGCTGGTACAACAAAATCACTCCACTATATATATAAGCAGGAGCCTTAGCGCTTGCTTTACTAGGGTTCCTCTTGTTCACTCTCTCATGCTCTCCAGATCTAAGCAAGGCATAGGTGGCCACATTCTCTCTCAGCTCACGGCTGGTCACAAATCCGGCCGGACAACCTCGACCGGGGCAGGGGTGTAGGTGCATTGTTCACGCTGTCGTCGGCGGCGAGGGAGGAGACCAACAGCTTCCCGCGTGTCCCGATCGGCGGCCATTCCGTTCTCTCCGAGAGAGCGCTGGCCCAAGAGGGCCTCCGGCCCCTTCTTCCTCCCTGCGGTATTGTGGCCAAGATGCGGCCTCCCGACTCCGTCTTTGCCACATACCGATGACCCTCAGGTATATATTCCTCCGAAACCTGCCTTGCTCTACTGCCCCAGCTCAACACTTGCTTCGTGTGGATCTTTTTCTACTTCCGTCCGTTGTTCCAAAGCCACCTAGACTTTTACTATTATTAGAAGTAAAGCTAGTTCATATAGTCGACTCTAAGAGTTGGTCCAAACATGGAAGAAAGTGGGAAAGCTGTAGCATGAATCTAGGACTTGGTTCTAAGAGGAAACGAGTGAAAGTAGTAGATACTGGCTACCCAACCGGTCTCTTGGTTGAAAAGATGAAGAAAGCATGGTGGATGGCGAAGGGTGGGGGGAAGTGGACCTATCTCTTGGTTGAAAAAAGGAAAGAAAGTGACGGGTGTTGGGGGACAACGCAAATGAGAATGAGCAGGTCTAGATTTCCTATGCTCACATAGGAAAATGTCGCCGAGGAGATAAAAAATGGGACAAATGCAGACATGTTGCCTGAGTGTTTGCCACTCTTGGCAACCACATCTGCCTCACCACTTTATGCCCCTGCTGTCCCTACGCCCATATCGCTACCGTTAATGTAAAATCACATGAAGCATTAAGCAATGTCACCTAATGTCACTATAAGTAATGGTCTAGTGCCGTCGATAAATTGAAGCAATGCCACCACCATTTTATGAAGTGCTTCCGTCTTGCTTTATTTCCCATGAATTGTGTTTTTGCAGTTACACTTAAATCTCACACCGCTAACATTGCTTCATCCCAGTGGAACTGCACAAATTTGATTGCACATTTACTAACCACATGCTACTCTCATGACAGTAATACTAATGATATTGTTCTGCATGTTAATCTAGTGGCAGTGTTGATGTGATGTGATGCTACTTACTTAAGGACACTTTCATACTATCAATCTAGTGCCAATTATAACACAATAGATGCTGTTGTTAATCATACGCCACTGCAAATATCTGTCACTGTTTAAATAACCACATTTTGTATTTGCGCAAACAGGGACGTATGTCTCCATATCGTTTCGGGATGTCTGTCTCCGTATCGTTTCTATCTGCGCAATCAAAAGCACACACCTCAGTTTTAGTAGAACTGCGCAAAATGAGATGGCTATCCCTCATTGCCATCATCTAACAACCCGTCTTCCAAGTATTCCTACATTGGTAGTTACTAGGTAGAATGACCAACGCAATATAAAAGAAGTTGATTCGTACGTTTTACTTCCTGATTGCAGTGTAGGGACGAGCGAAAACAACTGCATCCTAGTCCAGAGTGCACTTTCTACAGTTCATCCATGGACCGAGGACTAGCTGGCACGGCTGCACGGCGGTTTTTGGACAGGTGCGCGGACAAGAGGCATTGTGGTCTGCATATTTCTGCAAATGGCGGTGCTTAAATTTAGTGGAATGCACAAGACTTTCAGCTGTGAGTACACTACATGGTTAAGTTCAGCATTCCAGCTGTGAACACAATTATAATTGGTTATTCTGGAATGAGAGAACCTACCCATGGATGGTGGCAACAAGAAAAAACCAGAGTGAACTCCAGGAAATTTAAGCCTGCCGGGAGGCCCTTTTCTCAGACAAGCCGTGCTTGTTTTTTTCCTGATTTGTAAACCTTCTCACAACTTTGTCTTTTGCTGTGAACTAGTATATGTTTGTTATGTTCTATGAATCATTGAGATGTATAAAATTTCTTAACTTATGCTTTTCATGTTTTTTATGAAGCCGAATTTAATGTGAGTTGGTGACCCACAAGTATAGGGGATATATCGTAGTCCTTTCGATAAGTAAGAGTGTCGAACCCAACGAGGAGCAGAAGGAAATGATAAGTGGTTTCTAGCAAGGTATTCTCTGCAAGTACTGAAATAAATGGTAACAGATAGTTTTGTGATAGGATAATTTGTAATGAGCAACAAGTAACAAAAGTAAATAAAGTGCAGCAAGGAGGCCCAATCCTTTTTGTAGCAAAGGACAAGCCTAGACAAACTCTTATATAGAGAAAAGCGCTCCCGAGGACACATGGGAATATCATCAAGCTAGTTTTCATCACGTTCATATGATTCGCGTTCGGTACTTTGATAATTTGGTATGTGGGTGGACCGGTGCTTGGGTACTGCCCTTACTTGGACAAGCATCCCACTTATGATTAACCTCTATTGCAAGCATCCGCAACTATAACAAAAGTATTAAGGTAAACCTAACCATAGCATGAAACATATGGATCCAAATCAGCCCTTTACGAAGCAATGCATAAACTAGGGTTTAAGCTTCTGTCACTCTAGCAACCCATCATCTACTTATTACTTCCCAATGCCTTCCTCTAGGCCCAAATAATGGTGAAGTGTCATGTAGTCGACGTTCACATAACACCACTAGAGGAGAGACAACATACATCTCATCAAAATATCAAACGAATACCAAATTCACATGACTACTAATAGCAAGACGTCTCCCATGTTCTCAGGAACAAACGTAACTACTCACAAAGCATAAACATGTTCATAATCAGAGGAGTATTAATATGCATATAGGATCTGAACATATGATCTTCCACCAATTAAACCAACTAGCATCAACTACAAGGAGTAATTAACACTACTAGCAACCTACTAGCACCAACCCCGGACTTGGAGTCAAGAATTGGATACAAGAGATGAACTAGGGTTTTGAGAGGAGATGGTGCTGATGAAGATGTTGATGGAGATTGCCCTCTCCCGATGAGAGGAGCGTTGGTGATGACAATGGCGATGATTCCCCCCCCGGAGGGAAGTTTCCCCGGTAGAACTACTCTGCCAGAGCCCTAGATTGGTTCCGCCAAGGTTCCGCCTCGTGGCGGCGGAGTTTCGTCCAAGAAGATGCTTCTTATTTTTTCCCATCGAAAGACTTCATATAGCAGAAGATGGCCACCGAAGGGCCACCAGGGGGCCCTCGAGGTAGGGGGGCGCGCCCAGGGGGTAGGGCGCGCCCCCACCCTTGTGGATAGGGTGTGGCCCCCCTGGTGAATCTCTTCCTCTAAGTATTTTTTATATATTCTGAAAACGTCTTCCGTGAAGTTTCAGGACTTTTAGAGTTGTGCAGAATAGGTCTCTAATATTTGCTCCTTTTCCAGCCCAGAATCCCAGCTGCCGGCATTCTCCCTCTTTATGTAAACCTTGTAAAATAAGAGAGAATAGGCATAAGTATTGTGACATAATGTGTAATAACAGCCCATAATGCAATAAATATCGATATAAAAGCATGATGCAAAATGGACGTATCAACTCCCCAAGCTTAGACCTCGCTTGTCCTCAAGCGAAAGCCGAAATCGAAAAATATGTCCACATGTTTAGAGATAGAGGTGTCGATAAAAATAAAATACGGACATGAGGGCATCATGATCATTCTTAGAACATCAACTTATATAATTCTTGTCATATAATCCCTTATGCTAGAGTAATAATTCAATCACAATTTCAAGTGTGAATCGTAAACTTCATTGAAAACTAACAAACTATAATCTTAGTCATTGGAGCAATTGCAATTTATCATAACATAGAAAGAGCCAATGTATAAGAGCTTTTCAGCAAGTCCATATACTCAACTATCATATAATCTTTCACAATTGCTGACACTCACACAATACTTATGGGTATGGAGTTTTAATCGGACACAGAGAAAGATAGGGGCTTATAGTTTTGCCTCCCAACATTTTACCTCAAGGGTAATGTCAACAGTAATAGTTCATGAAAACTCACATCCAATTAGCCATATATACCAGGATCTTTCCAACATACCGTGCTTGCCAAAGGATAAAATGTAAAAAGGAAGGGTGAAGATCACCATGACTCTTATGCAATGTAGGAGATAAAAGTAAAAGATAGGCCCTTCGCAGAGGGAAGCAGAGGTTGTCATGCGCCTTTATGGTTGGATGCACAAAATCTTAATGCGAAAGAACGTCACTTTATATTGCCACTTGTGATATGGACCTTTATTATGCAGTCTGTCGCCTCCATATCACATGATCGTATAAAGCTTATTTTCTCCCACACTAATAAGTTATACATATTTAGAGAGAAATTTTTATTGCTTGCACCAATGACAACTTACTTAGAGGATCTTACTCAGTCCATAGGTAGGTATGGTGGACTCTGATGGCAAAACTGGTTTAAGGGTATTTGGAAGCACAAGTAGTATCTCTACTTGGTGCGATGAATTTGGCTAGCACGAGGGGGAAAGGCAAGCTCAACATGTTGGAGGATCCAAGACAATATAATTTATCTTAGATGTAAGAAAACATAACCCATTATGTTGTCTTCCTTGTCCAACGTCAACTCTTTAGCATGTCATATTTTAATGAGTGCTCACAATCACAAAAGATGTCCAAGATAGTATATTTATATGTGAAGACCTCTCTTTCTTTATTACTTCCTATTAATTGCAATGATGACCAAAAACTATGTTTGTCAACTCTCAACAACTTTTATTCATCATACTTTTTCTATGTGAGCTCATTACTCTCCATAAGATCCACATGATCTCTTTGTTTCTTTTTATTCTTTCTCTTTTCTTTTATTCACTTAGGATCATGGAAAAATAATCAAGCCCTTGACTCAACACTAATCTTTATTATATAGCTCACGGACTCGATTACATAGAAGGATTATAAAGCAAAACTCACAACTAGATCATACTAAGAACTTTTATTCTACTAGATCAAGATATTACCAAAAGGATCGAACTAGGAAAACGGTAAAGATAAAAGTGATGGTGATACGATACCGGGGCACTCCCCCAAGCTTGGCAGTTGCCAAGGGGAGTGCCCATACTAGATACTCAATTCTTATTTTTTGGTGGAGACGGTGGTGGTTTTGTTGATGGCGTAGGCTTCTTCCTTAATTTGCGCTTGAGGACAGAGTTTTGGTCCCTTAGGTCATCGATCTCCTGCTCCAAGCTCAGTATCTTTTTGTATAGTTCCTGCTTGTTTTCCTGCAAGAGGCGAAAAGGGATAAACTCGATCTTAGGTTTCTTTACTCTATCCGGGAGGCTTGACTATTTGAACTCCACATGCATGTCCCCAGGTTGAGGTAGTGGGACTTCATCTTCATCTAAGCTCGTCTCCTCCTTTCCCTTGGGTTCATAGTCCTCTTCTTCTTCTTCTTCCGTAGTCCAACCACAATGCTCCACATCCCCATAGACCTTAGTATCTGCAAGGTAATCAGCCACGTAGCTTTCTCCTTCCGAATCCTGGGACGACCTGTTGCTCTATCTGCAGCAGGACAGCTCGAAACAAAGACAAGAGATATTTGTGTGATACGGTGGTCAAAACCCCCAGGAGATTATATAATGAATTTTTACCGACCAAAATACGTGTTGTGTAAGAAAACAGAGTCGAGAGAGTGCACGAGGTGCCCACGAGGTAGGAGGGCGCGCCTAGGGGGGTAGGGCCCGCCCTCCACCCTCGTGGAGCCCTTATGTCCTTCCCGGACTGCTTCTTATTTTCTATTTTTCTAAATATTCCAAAACGGAGAAATATTGTTTTAAAAACTGTTTTGGAGTCGGTTTACTTACCGTACCACATACCTATTCCTTTTCGGAGTCTGAAACGTTCCGAAAAGTGTCCCTTATGTATTACTCCGGGGTTACGGTTTCAATAACATTGGTTTCAACATCTATGGGATTACCTGAGATATAATGTTTGATTCTTTGACCGTTCATCACCTTCGGATTTGTGCCTTCGAAGTTGTTGATTTTTATGGCACCGGAACAATAGACCTCCTCGATAACGTAAGGACCTTCCCATTTAGAGAGAAGTTTTCCTGCAAAAAAAATCTTAAACGAGAGTTGTATAGCAATACATAATCACCTACTTTAAACTCACGCTTTTGTATTCTTTTGTCATGCCATCTTTTAACTTTTTCTTTAAACAACTTGGCATTTTCATAGGCTTGGGTTCTCCATTCATCAAGCGAGCTAATATCAAATAGCCTCTTCTCACCGACAAGTTTAAAATCATAATTGAGTTCTTTAATGGCCCAATATGCCTTGTGTTCTAGTTCGAGAGGTAAGTGACATGCTTTTCCATAAACCATTTTATACGGAGACATACCCATAGGATTTTTATATGCAGTTCTATAGCCCATAATGCATCATCAAGTTTATTGGATCAATTATTTCTAGATCTATTAACAGTCTTTTGCAAAATAAATTTGAGCTCTCTATTACTCAATTCTACTTGACCACTAGACTGTGGGTGATAAGGAGATGTAATTCTATGATTAACATCATCTTTAGCAAGCATTTTACGGAAAGCACCATGAATAAAATGTGAACCACCATCAGTCATTAAATATCTAGGGACTCAAAATCTTGGAAAAATAACTTCTTTAAGCATTTTAATATAAGTGTTATGATCAGCACTACTAGTTGGAATAGCTTCTACCCACTTAGTAACGTAATCAACAACAACTAAAATATGTGTATATCCATTAGAGGAAGGAAAAGGTCCCATATAGTCAAAGCCCCAAACATCAAATGGTTCAATAAAGAGTGAATAATTCATAGGCATTTCTTGACGTCTACTAATATTACCAATTCTTTGACATTCATCACAAGATAAGACAAACTTACGGGCATCCTTTAAGAGAGTAGGCCAATAAAAACCAGATTGCAATACCTTATGTGCAGTTCTATCTCCAGCATGGTGTCCTCCATAAGCTTCGGAGTGACACTTGCGTAGGATCTGTTCCTGTTCATGCTCTGGTGCACAACGTCTAATAACACCATCTACTCCTTCTTTATAAAGATGCGGGTCATCCCAAAAGTAATGCCTCAAATCATAGAAGAACTTTTTCTTTTGCTGGTACGTGAAACTAGGTGGTATAAACTTAGCAACGATGTAATTAGCATAATCAGTATACCATGGAGTAGTATGATAAGCATTTATGACATTTAATTGCTCATCAAGAAAGCTATCATCAATAGGAAGTGGGTCATCAAGCACATTTTCTAACCTAGATAAGTTGTCTGCAACGGGGTTCTCAGCTCCCTTTCTATCAACAATATGAAAATCAAATTCTTGTAGTAAGAGAACCCATCTAATAAGTCTAGGTTTAGCATCTTTCTTTTCCATAAGATATTTAATAGCAGCATGATTAGTGTGAATAGTTACTTTAGAATCAACAATATAAGGTCTGAACTTATCACAAGCAAATACAACCGCTAAGAATTCTTTTTCAGTAGTAGCATAATTTCTTTGAGCATTGTCTAGGGTCTTACTAGCATATTGAATAACATTTAATTTCTTATCAACTCTTTGTCCTAGAATAGCACCTACAGCATAATCACTAGCATCACACATAATTTCAAAGGGTAAATTCCAATCAGGTGGCTGAACAATGGGTGCAGAGATCAATGCTTTCTTAAGTATTTCAAATGCTTCTACACAATCATCATCAAAAACAAATGGTATATCTTTTTGTAATAAATTAGTGAGAGGCCGAGAAAATTTTGAGAAGTCCTTAATGAACCTCCTATAAAATCCGGCGTGACCAACGAAACTTCTTATACCTTTGATGTCCTTGGGACATGGCATCTTTTCAATAGCATCAACCTTCGCTTTATCAACTTCAATACCTCTTTCAGAAACTTTGTGCCCCAAGACAATACCTTCATTAACCATAAAGTGGCACTTTTCCCAATTCTAGACAAGATTAGTTTCTTCACATCTCTGCAAAACTCGATGAAGGTTGCTCAAGCAATCATCAAAAGAAGATCCATAGACGGAGAAATCGTCCATGAAAACCTCACAAATCCTTTCACGAAAGTCAGAGAATATAGCCATCATGCATCTTTGAAAGGTAGCAGGTGCATTACATAAACCAAAAGGCATACGTCTATAAGCAAAAGTACCGAAAGGGCAAGTAAAAGTAGTCTTTGATTGATCTTTGGCTGACACAGGTATTTGAGAGAAACCAGAATAACCATCTAGAAAGAAAAAATGTGTATGTTTGGATAATCTTTCTAGCATTTGGTCGATAAAAGGTAAGGGGTAATGATCCTTTTTAGTTGCCTTATTTAATTTGCGGAAATCAATTACCATCGTATAACCTGTAATAATTCTTTGCGGAATCAATTCATCTTTATCATTAGGAACAACAGTAATACCTCCCTTCTTAGGGACACAATGGACAGGACTTACCCACTGGCTATCAGCAACGGGATAAATTATACCTGCCTCAAGGAGCTTTAGTATTTCCTTTCTTACCACTTCTTTCATTTTAGGATTCAGCCGTCGTTGATGGTCATGAACTGGTTTAGCATCTTCTTCCAAATTAATTTTATGTTGGCATAGAGTGGGACTAATGCCCTTATGATCATCAAGAGTATACCCAATAGCAGCACGGTGCTTCTTCAGGTTAGCACTAATAATAATAGGATATATCTTTTTCTCATCAAGATAAGCATATTTAAGAGTATCAGGTAGCGGTTTAAGCTCAAACATGGGATCACCCTTGGGTGGAGGAGGATCCCCTAGGATTTCAACAGGCAAATTGTTTTTCAGAATAGGCTCCTGTTTAAGGAATACTTCGTCTATTTCCCTTCTTTCATTCATAAACATAGCATTTTCATGGTCTATCAAATATTGTTCTAAAGGATCACTAGGAGGTACGGCAATAGAGGCAAGACCAATAATTTCATCCTTACTAGGTAATTCTTCTTCACGGTGTTGTCTACTAAATTTAGAAAAGTTAAATTCATGAGTCATATCATCTAAACCGATAGTAACAACATCCCTTTTGCAATTTATGGTAGCATTAACAGTGTTCAGGAAAGGTCTACCAAATATAATGGGACAAAACATATCTTGTGGGGAACCAAGAACAAGAAAATCAGCTGGATATTTAGTTTTCCCACACAAGACTTCAACATCTCTAACAATTCCCATTAGTGAAATAGTATCTCTATTGGCAAGTTTAATTGTGACATCAATATCTTCTATCTCAGCAGGTGCAGTATCATGCATAATTTCTTTGTATAAGGAATAAGGTATTGCACTAGCACTAGCACCCATATCACATAAGCCATGATAACAATGATCTCCTATTTTAACAGAAAGAACAGGCATGCCTACCACTGGTCTATTTTTATCTTTAGCACAAGGTTTAGCAATTCTAGCAATTTCATCAAGGAAATGAATGACATGCCCAACAATATTATCAGACAAGAGATCTTTAACAATAGCAATATCAGGTTCAACTTTAATTTGCTCATGAGGTGTATAAGTTTTAATATTGCTTTTACAAACCACAGTTGAAGCTTTAGCATGATCCTTTATCCTAACAGGGAAAGGTGGTTTCTCAACATATGTAGTAGGAACAATAGGATCATTATAAGTGACAATCTTTTCTTCAACTTTAATAGGTGCAGCTACTTTTACTTCTATGGGAGGATGATTTTTAAACCACTTCTCCCTGGGGAGATCAACATAAGTAGCAAAAGATTCACAGAAAGAAGCTACTATCTCAGAGTCAAGTCCATATTTAGTGCTAAATTTACGGCAAACATCGGTATCCATAAAAGATTTAACACAGTCAAAACTAGGTGTCATACCTAACTCCTTACCTTTTTCGAGGTCCCAATCTTCAGAGTTGCGTTTAATTCTTTCCAATAAATCCCATTTGAATTCAATAGTCTTCATCATAAAAGAGCCAGCACAAGAAGTATCAAGCATGGTGCGATTGTTATCAGAAATCCAAGCATAATTTTTTGAATAATCATTTCTCTTGAGAGCTCATGATTGGGACATGAATATAACATTGATTTAAGCCTCCCCCAAGCTTGAGCAATGTTTTCTCCTTCGCAAGGCCAAAAATTATATATATAATTGCGATCACGATGAACAAGATGCATAGGATAAATGAAATTCCAATTTCAATCGTTTGTAATTCCAAGACCCCATATCATCACATAGCCTATACCATGTCGATGCATCTCCCTTCAAAGATAAAGGGAAAACCTTCTTCTTAACAACATCTTCGGGTACACCTGCAAGCTTAAATAATCCACAAACTTCATCCACATATATTAGATGCTCATCAGGATGCTTTGTTCCATCTCCTAAAAAAGGATTAGCTAGCAGTTTTTCTATCATACCCGAAGGAATTTCAAAGCAGACATTTTCATTTTCAGTAGGTTCAGTAGATTGAGGAGCAACTCTTTGCTCTACTGGTCAGGGTGAAATACCCCGAACAAGCCCCTCAGAGGATTACTTTCCATGGTAACAAGTGACAGTAAATTTCAGCACACTATATAAATTTTTCCTTACCAAATTCCACCTACCAAAGGCGCTTCACTACCCGGCAACGGCGCCAGAAAAGAGTCTTGATGACCCACAAGTATAGGGGATCTATCGTAGTCCTTTCGATAAGTAAGAGTGTTGAACCCAACGAGGAGCAGAAGGAAATGATAAGCGGTTTCCAGCAAGGTATTCTCTGCAAGTACTGAAATAAGTCGTAACAGATAGTTTTGTGATAGGATAATTTGTAATGAGAACCAAGTAAAAAAGTAAATAAAGTGCATCAAGGAGGCCCAATCCTTTTTGTAGCAAAGGACAAGCTTGGACAAACTCTTATATAGAGAAAAGCGCTCCTGAGGACACATGGGAATATCGTCAAGCTAGTTTTCATCACGTTCATATGATTCGCGTTTGGTGCTTTGATAATTTGGGATGTGGGTGGACCGGTGCTTGGGTACTGCCCTTACTTGGACAAGCATCCCACTTATGATTAACCTCTATTGCAAGCATCCGCAACTACAACAAAAGTATTAAGGTAAACCTAACCATAGCATGAAACATATGGATCCAAATCAGCCCCTTATGAAGCAACGCATAAACTAGGGTTTAAGTTTCTGTCACTCTAGCAGCCCATCATCTACTTATTACTTCCCAATGCCTTCCTCTAGGCCCAAATAATGGTGAAGTGTCATGTAGTCGACGTTCACATAACACCACTAGAGGAGAGACAACATACATCTCATCAAAATATCGAATGAATACCAAATTCACATGACTACTAATAGCAAGACTTCTCCCATGTCCTCGGGAACAAACGTAACTACTCACAAAGCATAAACATGTTCATAATCAGAGGAGTATTAATATGCATATAGGATCTGAACATATGATCTTCCACCAATTAAACCAACTAGCATCAACTACAAGGAGTAATTAACACTACTAGCAACCTACTAGCACCAATCCTGGACTTGGAGACAAGATTTGGATACAAGAGATGAACTAGTGTTTTGAGAGGAGATGGTGCTGATGAAGATGTTGATGGAGATTGCCCTCCCCCTATGAGAGGAGCGTTGGTGATGACGATGGCGATGATTTCCCACTGTGGGAGGGAAGTTTCCCTGGCAGAACTGCTCCCCCAGAGCCCTAGATTGGTTCCGCCAAGGTTCCGCCTCATGGCGACGGAGTTTCGTCCGATAAGAAGGCTTCTTATTTTTTCCCATCGAAAGACTTCATATAGCATAAGATGGCCACCGGAGGGCCACCAGGGGGCCCATGAGGTTGGGGGGCGCGCCCAGGGGGTAGGGCGCCCCCACCCTCGTGGGCAGGGTGTGGCCCCCTGGTGAATCTCTTCTGCTGAGTATTTTTTATATATTCTGAAAACGTTTTCCGTGAAGTTTCAAGACTTTTGGAGCTGTGCAGAGTAGGTCTCTAATATTTGCTCCTTTTCCAGCCCAGAATACCAGCTGCCGGATTCTCCCTCTTTATGTAAACCTTGTAAAATAAGAGAGAATAGGCATAAGTATTGTGACATAATGTGTAATAACAGCCCATAATGCAATAAATATCAATATAAAAGCATGATGCATAATGGACGTATCATGAGTGTTCCACATGAACGTTGGACTAGCGTGCGAACGTTTGGAATTTACATTGTGGCCTCGGTTAACTGCATGAACCACCGTAACAAGATACATAGTTGCTTATATGTCAGACAGCAGATTGTTGATTGTTAGCTGGTTGATAGCCTAGTGTTGAAGCGAGCTAAGCCAATGTGCCGTGTTTTGCACAACTGATTACAAGTGGGGTAGCACCAACAGTGTTTACAAGTACTTATGTATACGTCGGTGCACAGTTCTCGAACGAGTACTCTATTGTAGCGACCCGACCTTAGATGGTCAAGTCTCTGTGCTTCAGTGTCATCCCTGGATCGGTAATGCTGACACACACAGTACTCGTGAGGTTTTAGTTGTCGTGAGGCATACGAAACAACTCTTCCATCCTGCATAGGCACACATCCAAGTCCTCCTCGTTCTTCGAGTATACCATAATATCATCAATAAACACCACAACAAACTTGTCCAAATACTCCATGAACACCTTGTTCATCATGCTCATGAAATAAGTAGGGGCATTAGTCAGTCCAAATGAAATGACTGTGTACTCGTATAATCTATAACGCATCGTGAATGCTGTCTTTGGTATATCCTTCTCACGTATCTTCAACTGATGGTATCCTGATCGCAAGTCTATCTTTGAAAACACCTTAGCTCCTTGCAACTGATCAAACAAATCATTGATCATCGGCAGTGGGTACTTGTTCTTAATCGTCACCTCATTCAAGGCTCGATAATCAACAACCATCCTTAGGGATTTGTCCTTCTTCTCCACCAAAAGCACAAGGGCTCCCCAAGGTGATGAACTTCTTCGAATGTATCCTTTTTCCAATAACTCCTTGATCTGTTTCTTAATTTCCTCCAGATCATTTGCGGGCATCCGATAGGGTCTCTTGGATATTGGTCCTATTCCTGGCAAGAGCTCTATTAGAAACTCAATGTCTCTATCCGGTGGCATGCCTGGTAACTCCTCTGGAAAAACATCCGGATAATCCTGCACTACAGGCACTTCCTCCTGAACAACTCCCGTAAGGGCATTCACTTGGCTCCTCCTAGGCCCATGCCTAGACACATACTTAATCCTTTTTCCCTCCGGGGTGGTAAGATAAATCGACTTACTAGCACAGTCAATACTCCCTCCAAACTTTGACATCCAGTCCATACCTAATATCACATCCAATCCTTGCGAGTCCAAGATAATTAGGTCGGACGGAAAAACATGTGTGCCAATGGTTAGGGGTACCTGGTCGCACCATCGGCTAGCCATGTATTCTGCTCCAGGTGAGCTTACTAACAGAGAGGTCCTAAGGGTTTGGGTTGGTAGTTTAAACTTATCCACAAATCCCCTTGATATGTATGAATGCGATGCACCAGTATCGAAAAGAACAAGAGCGGTAAATGACTTAACCAAAAACTTACCTATTACTGCGTCCGGCTGCTCTTCAACCTCCTCCACGTTAACTTGGTTCACTTGTCCTTTGTTGAATGGATTAGGCTTCTTCCCAGCGCTCCCATTTCCGTTTCCATTCTTTCCCTCAGGAAACTCCATGGCGTAGTGTCCAGTCTTCCCACACTTGAAGCAAGTGACGTGACTTAGGTCTCTTTTGGTGGGTGTGGCTGGATTGGGGCGGTTTTGATTATTGTTGGTTCCGTTCCCATTCCCATTCTTAGAACCATTGTGGTTATGCGATCCTCCTCTAGTGTGGTTGTGAACTCCATGGTTATGAACAAGTCCTCCCGAGTTCGGGGTTAGGCGAGGCTTCTGCTGAGCTCCTGAGTTATACTTCCCCTGTCCATACTTTCTCTTGCGACTCCCAATCTGCTGCTGCTTCCCTTCGATCATAAGAGCCTTATCTAGCAACTTCTGATAGTTGTTGAAGGTTGCTACCATCAACTGCATGCTCATCTCATCATTCAGCCCTTCCATAAACTTCTCCTGCTTCGCGGCATCTGTGGCCACATCATCAGGGGCATAGCGAGATAACTTGCTAAACTCATCCACGTACTGAGCCACCGTACGGTTCCCCTGACGTAGGTTGCGGAACTCCCGCTTCTTCATCTGCATAGCTCCAGTTGAGACATGGGCCGTGCGGAAAGCTTGCTGAAACTGGTCCCAAGTGACGTTGGCTATGGGAAAAGTGGTTGTGTAATTCTCCCAACATGATTCTGCTGGTCCATCCAACTGATGTGCGGCAAAACGCACCTTATCAGCATCCGTGCAACATGCGGTGGTCAACTCCCTTCCAATACGGCGTAGCCAATCATCAACAACTATAGGCTCGGTGCTACTGGAAAACACCGGCGGCTGTAACCTTAGAAAATGGGCTAGATTGTCCACTGGCGGCGGGTTGTTGTTGTTGTTGCCCTGGTTCTGAACTAGCAATTGCATCAAAGTATTCTGCTGCTGGATCAACTGGGTGAGCTCCGGTGGGAAAGCAAAACCGGTGTCACGTCTTGGAGGCATCTGATGGGTTTAGATGGAAGAGATCAGAATAGAAAAGGGGTCTAATGAGAAAACACTACCCATATGCACATGAGACAAACACAAACATTTCACTCAATCAATCAAGCAAGGGCATACAAACGTTCTAGGACTATCGCAAAGTGCTCATCTACTACTAATTACATGGGGAAATACTACTAATATTTGGTGGTCATCTAGAAATTTTGATCGGTGGAAGACTCCATGATGTCAGCTCCAGCTTCGTCTTCAAAGTCATCATCTCTAGGATCGAAATCGGTGTCGTCGATGATGATGTAGTCCTCGGGGCATATCTCCTTGGGTTCTTCTTCTTCGTCTTCTTCCACTGGTGCCGGTCCTCCCATGAATACTCCGATCTTCTTGACTAAGTCGTCATTCTTCTCTAGTAGTGTCTTGATTTCCTCCTCATATCCATCGCGTGTAAACTTGAGTTCTTCCTCCAGCTCGATGATTCTAGTCTTAGCCTTCTTCAAGTCCATCATGTCCGCGCACATCTGGTTCTCCTGACGTCGAATGTGCTGGTTTAGCTCCTGGATGAAAGCTGCAATGGATCTATCCTTCCTAGTGCTGATTACTTCCCATTGCTCGTCTCGGCGCCCACATATTTGGTAGATTGTGTCCTTAAGCTCCATGTTGTAGACCTCTCCAATGCGTCCCATGGTAATGTGGGCTGCCATGCTCTTGCTTAGACTCCAGGTGGGTGCTTCAAAAGAAAACTCTATGGGTTTAGAAGTTGGCGAGAACATCCTTCCTAGAACTTGTACTTGAACCATCCAGCGCTCCTCTTCAGGTAAAGTGGCGTTGTACGTTTCGGTGAAGCTTGGTATTCCAATGTTCAAGTACCTAGTGACTTCCTTCAAGTGGCGTCCAAAAGGTGTGTCTTCATCCGGTTGTGCAAACTTGTTCTTCATCTCCGCCATCCTAAAGAGTAGAAAATGGAGAGGAGTCAGAAATGAGTAGTGAAGTGTGACCTAGGGTTTATCTTAGTGGTCGTGTCCTACACTCAGCGTGTGCTCTGATACCATCTTGTAGCGACCCGATCTCAGATGGTCAAGTCACTGTGCTTCAGTGTCATCCCTGGATCGATAATGCTGACACACACAGTACTCGAGGGATTTATAACAGAGTGGAAATCACACACTAATTACATCGAATGTCTCCAAAGAGAACTTATTACAATAATATGGCTTAAGGCCATCTAATACGATAACAGCGGAAGGCTTGGAAGATAAAGTGAGTCCATCAACTCCAACGGCATAACTGAGCTGCACGGCAACGACCTAACGACCTTACTCCTCGTCTGAAAAGTCTGCAACATAATACGTTGCAGCCCGAGAACGGGTCAGCACATGGAATGTACTGGCAAAGTAACACAGTAGAGCAAGAACAGAATAATGCTATCACTACATGCATATATGGCTGGTGGAAAGCTCTATGGTTATAGTTTTTGTGAAAAGCCAATTTTTCCCTACAACAAAGGAATAGATTTTAATTTAACTATCATGGTAGTTGAAACATCATTGAGAAGGTTCCTCTAGCTCAATCCCAATTAAAGTGATTAACACCCCAGCAATATTAATTAAGAATGATGAGATACATGTGATAACCCAAATACTAGATACTCAAGAATTGTCCATAACCGGGGACACGGCTAACCATGATTAGATGATACACTCTGCAGAGGTTTGCGCACTTTTCCTCCACAAGACACGATCGCCTCTGTTGGATTTCTCGCACTACAAGGTGTTTGAGATACGGATGACCGAGACACAGTCTTTCAGAAACATTAACTCTCTACTCCGGACAGACCATACCAAACCTACATCCCACTACCTGCTGATCTGCCTCTTCAAGAGCTTCACGTAACTTACTCAACTATGCTAGAGCCCATAATAGCTTGTGGCTGCACACGGAAGTTTCTAGCATGAATCATCTCAGTTCCCTTTGAACCTGGGTGGCAGTCCATAGGAAGATCACACGGGTACTCCGGGATTTCCAAAAAAACAGGCAACACTGGGTACTCCAGGTGCCTCAATCCACCCAGATGTTATTTTAAGTTGCCACCTTAAGTTGAACCATTAATTAACAATCTCTCATCTGTCATGGATTTCACTCAAACCCAAACCACGTCTACGAGCATAGCATAGCATAGTAATATAAGCAGCGTAGAAGTAGCTCCCAGGGTTTGAATGTAACAGGGAAATAGGTTCTACCTCATCAACTACTTCCCAACCCACATATTAATGACATCCTAATCATGCAATGTTTGAGGATTCGAACTAATGCATAAAAACTGGGTGATAAAAGGGATATGATCAAAGTGTTACTTGCCTTGCTGACGGTCTGCGAAACCTAGGGACTCGTAGTAGCACGCTTCGCACTCCGGGTGTTCTATCGCAAACAAACAATAACATACATAATCAAAAAGCAAGGTGAGCGAGCAAAACTCAAATAAAAGAGATTGACCAGAAAGTTCAACTTAAGAAGTCCGGTTCGCAAGAAGAATCAAATCAAACGGAGCAACGAAACTCAACGACAAAAGAAAGAAGATTCGTTTACTAATCTGAACCTAGGTCAAATTTTATAGTAGTAAAAACTCGTTTAAGTTGGTTAAACGGAAAGAGGGTTTCGAGGCGAAACTCTAGGCGCTTGAATCGCCTGATTCCGACTAACGAGCGAAAAGATAAACAAAAACTAAGATCGGATCAGAAATCACGATCAGAGAAATCGCGGAATAAATCCGATAAAAGAAAACTAACGAACAGACTAATGAACGAGCGTTCGTTAGCTGTATCTAATGGGCGAAGAACCGTTCGTTAAAACAAACGTACGGACGAACGTCCGCTAACTAGAAGAACTGAGAAAAGAAAAAAACGGCGAAAGCAAAAAAATGGATCTAGGGTTCCTAAAAAAACCAGACGGTTTTATAAAAAAACCGGCGGCGGAGTCCGGCGGCTACCTCCAGCGAGGGGCTCCGGCGAGGCGAGGTGCGGGCGGCAGGGCGGCGGCGGCAGCAGGCGCGGCCAGCGGCGGCAGCTGTGGGCGTTGGCGGCTGGCGCGGCGGTGGTGGGGTGGTGTTGGGAGGGGGGCGAGGTGGCGGCGGCTTGGAGGGGCCAAGGCGGGGCGGCGAAGTCCGGCTCGGACTCCTTGTCCGAGTCGGTCGGCGGCGGCGCGCGCGACGGGGAAGGCGGCTGCGGCGGGCCGGCCTGGCACGGCTGGGCCTTAGGCTCAGTCGGGCGCGGAACTTTTTTTAAAATAATTTCGCCGACCGAAATAAAATCCTAGAAAAAAAGTCTAAAAATGCTAAAACAAATTTTCACCGTCTAAATAAAATATTTAGAACGAGATGAACATTTTCTTGGCCCTAAAATGCACTTTTGAAAAACATGCAATTTTTCTAATGCAAACAAAATTGCAATAAAATCCAAATAAAACAAATATTTGATTTTAATATTTTTCCACCAATATTTCAATTATCTTGGAGAAGTCATATTATCCCCTCTCATATAATTTAATATAAAATATTTTTGGAGAAAAATAACTAAAACCAAATCCTCGTTTCAATATTTGATAAAAATCAAATATGAAAACCGGGAAATCCCCAACTCTCTCTCCGAGGGTCCTTGAGTTGCTTAGGATTTCGAGGATCGCGAGACGAAATGCAAATAAAATATGATATGCATGGATGACTATGTATAACATTCCAAGTTGAAAATTTGGGATGTTACATCTATTTCATCAAAACACACACTGCTCGTATGGTAAACCGTGACAACTTATGTCTTACCATGCCATATTCATGAAAGAACTAGTGAGGACACATCTGTTTCGGCAACAATTACGATGGTTCTCACATGATTCATGGGCACACAAAAGTAACAACAGTTCCCATAGACGGATTCAAACAGAGTACTAGCCCCAGAGGGCTCGATAACAGGCAAGGTTCGGATAATTAGACACAATCAAAACTACTATTAAACACTAGCTGAGGCAACTATTTCATGCCTCGATCTAATTTGGGCTAGACATAAGACGGACCTTGCCATGAACATCATCGAGGACGTCCGGCAGCAGCTCAATCCTGTGAACCTTCATGAAGACAACCTTGTGGCCTTGCCACTCATAAACTTGTTTGTGGAGGCATGCCACGTCATCTTCCTGCGTAAGCTTGACAAGAACAGTATACCTCACAAACGAAGGAGTAGCTTTGAACTTCTTGTGCTTCAGTACACCCTGGACAACATGCTTGACAACAGTGAGGCTGGAATACAACTCTTCATTGGTATAAGCGCAAATGGCTTCCAGATCCAACAGCCTAAAAATTCTGTTTTCCCAGTGCGTATATTCAGGTCATCCATCTCATAGCGAGTGACATGTACAACCACACAATCCTTGTCTGCATAAGGGCTCTAATTGAAACGGAAACAAATTCTAAATTACTTTCCAGTATAAGAAACACAAGTTATTTAAACCACTATGTATAACATGGCATCGAAGCTAATAAAATTTTGCATTATTAATCACCACATACTTAGATGAAAAACCACAATCGAGATCGACAAAGAAGAAAATCACCTTGGGCAGCTCAGCGAGGGGGGGGGAGGGGGACACATCCTCGAAGGGGGAAAACTGCTCCTGCAGTGCCACGAGGGTTGTAACCTCAGATGGGGTGTTGACCATCTGAGTAGTGGCCGTGAGCATATTTGGGGTCAGCTCGATGGCTGCCTCCATCTTCTTGGAGCTCTCTGTCTCGTGGGGATCAGCCTCCTGCGTCTGCTCCAATATTGGCAGATCTTTGCCTGGTTCTCCTTGGTCCATCATGAAACTGACGAATACTAGGAGACCACTAAAAGGAAAAAACAATCGCAATGACAATGAAACAAAAAAGAGAGTGATGATCGGTTACTGCTTTGGAAAAGTTCTTTTTTTCTCTGAACGAAAATACACCAACATCATGGATCCACTTACCTTCCCTTTGTTGGGAGTGAAGAACAATGGAAGATGCGAGTGTTGCCTTTCTTGAAGATGGTGAGGGAGAAGGGGATTCAGTGAAGAGTGAAATGATGGTTGCTTCGTCCGTCAAACTTAGACTGCGGGGAGGTGGGGTTTTGTGATACGACGGCTCGTTACTGTCGCGCTACGACCGGGGTGACTCTTTGCGTGCATACTGCCTTCTAATTTGGTGGATGGCATTTGGGCCCGCATGCTGCATGGCCCGCATGTCGGTAAACAAAAGTATAACGGCATTGAGTAGAGGGAGACGTTTCGATGACCTAGGAGGAGCCAGAAGCGGTATTGTATCCACTGTACTAGTAATAATTGTTTTTCTGGGTAGCTATAGAGTGTCTCCACTGTACTAGTAGTAATTGTTTCTCTGGGCCCAAGACAAAATAGCCCATCCACCCTAGTAAATAGTAAAAACAATTCAAAAGTCCATATATTTACTGAATGAGAGGCGCTACCCATACCCAGCACACCGCCCCCAAAAAAACCTGGGTGTTCTTATTCCTCCTCACTCCCACCCATCTAACGTCAGCTCGCTCCACTCGTACCCCCAAATTCCACACCTCACTCCTACAGAAAACCCCAGCTCCCTTTCTTCCTCACTACTACAGAAAAACCCCCATCTCCCCTTCTTCTTCACTCGCACTACAACTAGGCTCGTCATTCGTTACTCTGTCAAATCTGTGAGCGCGATGAGACGCCCTCGAGGAAAATGGAGTCGGCTGACCGCAGCACCAAGAAGATGAGGCTCCCGCTAGCGGCGACGCCTGTTGTAGATCCCGCACTCGGCAGCGTGGGGAGAAGCGGCGACCCAGCCCCCACCGGATCCTAGGAACCCATAGAATCTCGGGTGGACCGCATCAGCGATCTCCCGGACACCGTCCTTGGGGAGATCATCTCGCTTCTGCCCGCCAAGGATTGCTGCCGCACCCAAGTCCTCTCAATTCGGTGGCGCCCTCTATGGCGCGTCGTGCCCCTTAATATCGACTGCCGTCAGCTATCTCTCTTCAATGATTTTGAAATCCCCAGAGCCATCATCTCCACCCACCAGGGCTCCGTTCAAAGCCTCTGCATCCTGTCATGCTACCTAAGAAAGCATACCATGCCCTGCACGATGGACGCCTGAATGAAATCTCCTGAATTCACAGAACTACAGCTGCTTAAGTTCTACCATTCCCCTGGAAATCACCTACCAGATAGCGAATGCCATCTACATGTGCCCACAGCACTGATGTCCATCTCGTGGTTTTCCTCCTCTCTCCACATGCCACCTTTGCGTTGTGCGACCGACCAGACAATCTGGTACTAAACCTTCGACTCCCATTTCTCAAGAAACTTTCACTTGTGCGGGTTCGTATATCCGAGGCCTCATTGCACAGCATCATCCACTCCAGTTGCCCTGCCCTGGAGTGCTTGGTGCTTGTTTTCACAGCTAGAATCGGTTGTCTCCAAATAAAGTCGCCTAACCTTGTAAGAATTGGAATTTCTTTTGACGGAAGGCGGCTCATCATCCAAGATGCCCCATCACTTCAAAGGTTGATTCTTGATTCTAATTATTCACCGTTGCAAATAATCGTCCTCTCTGCGCCTAAACTGGAGACATTGGGTGTAATACATGATCTCTGTGCTCATTTCAATATGGTGTTTGGCTCCATAGTTCTTTAGGTACTTTATATTATTATCTACACTTGTAACCATAAGTTGTATTTTAAATTTCTGTGCATAAGTTATATGTCATCTTGGAGTACACATTTTGTACTAATATTATGTTCTATTCTCAATGAAGAGTTTCTCCATGGATGGCCTATCAATGGTGCTGGATTCTGTCAAGATCTTATATATCCAAATGAATAGTTTTGATCTGAACAAGATTATTGGCTTGCTGCAATGCTTTCCATGTCTGGAGAAGTTGTATACAAAGGTGATAATTTCACGCACACTGGAAGCCTGCATATAGTGTACTAGAATTAACCGTTCAGCTATTGCTCTTTCGACACTCTTTTTTTAGACCTTAACTATTTTCAATCTTGATGTCTATTTAGGCAACAGGACGGGGTAAGAAAGTTATAACCAATCGGTGGATTCGTAAGCATCGGGATTTTCTCACTTCTCATGAGATTCGATTGAAGACAACAACGCTAGAACGATATGTAGCCAATCGTGCAAACACTAGATTTGTCACATTCTTCCTGCTGAATGCAAGGTTACTATTGTCCATCAGGCTTAAGTTTATCAGCAGCATGGTTTTGATGGATGGGTATGTGGAAGAGCAAAAAAAGGAGTTTCAGGTGGGCAAAAGAGCTTCTGAACATGCTGGGCTTCTATTTACAACATATTGTGGTCATAATCCAGTAAATGTTATGACCCAGGATGTTCATTCTATGAACCTGACCGGTCCATTTGACTGTGACTGCCAAAAACAGTGCTGGAGTTAGATGTTGTTGCCCTTTTCAACCTAGGTTTTTTTGTAAACCTGATGAACAATTAACCCTCGTGCTTTTGTACAGCTTGTAAGCTGGAGTTAGATGTTCTTGCCCTTTTCAACTCGGCTGTGATTGTCATATTTTGTTTGAAGCAAGGCAAATGGCTTGTCAGTCGTTTAATTTAGAGTGAAATATTGTAACAACTAACAAATCCCAACCAAGAGAAATAACATCACTCTCGCCGGCTGCTTGAGGTCACTGTGCATTACAGAAGCCAAGTGATTAGCCCCGACCAGCACCCACAAAATTATTTCGAACTAGCACATCAAATGGTTTGTAAATTTTCATAGGAAAGGTTGCATGACCGTGAAAAATTTGGATTCTGACATTTGGGACCCGCGAGGAAATAGCCTATCCAAGGTGGTGTCGACTTACTAGCCAGTCAACAAACGATTCTGCCTACCAGCCGTTGGATTGACATCCAACATCTGTTGTGTATCTTCTATCTCTTGTCTTCTTCTTCCTCCAGCCACCCAAACCAAACCACCCCATCGGCTCCGCCTGCTCCCGCCTCCCATGGCTGGTTGCGCCTTCGCCGCCCTACCGTACGTACCCTTCAACATTGGCCAGTCCCTCCCTCTATTCCCCCACACGTCCTTTTATTCTCCAGCGACGTCAGCCCCAACACGCACCCGCACAGGAACCAGTCAACCCTCGTACTACCCTCCGCCTGCGACTGGACCGGCGCATATTCCATGGCTCCTGTTCGTTCCGTCCGAGGCCTCGTCATCGTCCTCCGCCTTGCGGCCTTGGTTCGCTCGCCGTGCGCGGTGCGCCGCCCTCTTGAGTTGTCAACATCGTCAACAACCGAGAGGAACAAGGAGATGACTATACGTGGAGAGGATGACAGTAGGGACCCACCAGGGTCATGGCAGTACGCAAGCAAGTGCATCTATATTACAAGCCCAAAAATATGGTTCCTCCTATTGGTTGGACATCTGGGGCTCACGCCATTGTCAACGTAGTCAATAAATGAGAGAATTACACTACGAGCTGCTGACACCAGGGACCCAGCAGGTCGCGCAGTTTTTTTAGGAACAAGCAGTTGTTATTTATACTAGTTTTAGCGACGGATCAGGGTAACAACGGGGCTGTGGGGGGGCTGTGGCCCGTCTAGCCAGGGTTTTATTTATGTTTACCACATCATGAGCCAAGTTGTGTTTTTTCCTTGCTGAAAATGGCTAGCCCAGTTCTATTTTTTTAAGAAATACCCAAACGAGGCCTACTTGCTTTATCAGCCCTGCTGGGCTGTAAATCTTTCAAGACGAGGAGAGTTTCATTCGGTTTGCCGAGAAATGGGATGTACATTTTTAAAACACATCAAACCGGGAATTAGTTTCAATTTTTTTTACAAGATTTTAAATTCCATTGATTTTTATGCGTGGACAATTATTTGGATTTTATATTTATATAAATTATTTTTCAAAATAGTTTGAATGTGAATCGATATTTCGGGATTAAAAACAGTTGACCGCACAGAAATATGCAAAATTTCATATACTTTTTAACTATGGACACAATATGGGGTGTAATGCTAACAAAAAGAAGATGGGCTCCAAAAAAATTCTTAAGAATTAGCAAATGGGATGTACATTATTAGAAATAATGCACACGAGAGCAGTGACTATTGGATGTCCATCCAACGGCTGTCGTGCTTCTTCAATCTCTGCTCTTCCTGCTCCGGCCACTCAAACAAGCGCCGGCGGGATTGCATGCTCCCTCCTCCCGCAGCCGGTGATACGTCTCCAATGTATCTATAATTTATGAAGTATTCATGCTATTATATTATCTGTTTTGGATGTTTATGGGCTTTACTAAACACTTTTATATTATTTTTGGGACTAACCTCTTAACCCGAGACCCAGCCCAAATTGTTGTTTTCTTGCCTATTTTAGTGTTTCGAAGAAAAGGCATATCAAATGGAGTCCAAACGGAATGAAACCTTCGAGAGGGTTATTTTTGGAATGGAAGCAATCCAGGAGACTTGGAGTAGACGTCAGGGAAGCTTCGAGGAAGCCATGAGGCAGGGAGGCGCGCCCCCACCCTCGTGGCTCCCCTGACCGACTTCTTTCGCCTATATATGTATAACGCCCTCGATGCGGCTATATCTCCTACGTGTCGATGCACGACTTAGAGGCATAACCGCATTGAAAGCAATGTCGCAAGTGAGGTAATCTTCGGAAACAACCCATGTAATATAAATAAAGGGGAAAGGATACATAGTTGGCTTACACTCGCCATGTCACACAAATACATGAATAACATTACATTCATCCAATACACTCATGGTCCGACTACGGTACCAAAATAAAGATAAACCCCCAAATGCGACAAAGTCCCCGATCGCCCCAACTGGGCACCACTACAGATCATCTGGGAAAGACACGTAGTAACGGCAAGAGTCTTCGTCAAACTCCCACTTGAGCTCAGCCATATCATCTGGAACGGTATCATCGGTCCCTGCATCTGGTTTAGGAAGGAATCTGTGAGTCACGGGGACTCAACAATCTCACACCCTCGCGATCAAGACTATTTAAGCTTATAGGTAAGGCAAAGGTATGATGTGGAGCTGCAACAAGCGACTAGCATATATGGTGACTAACCTATTCGCAAAAGAGAGTGAGAAGAGAAGGCAAAAACAAGGTCAAACAACTATGATCAAGAAGTGATCCTAGAACAACCTACGTCAAGCATTACTCCAACACCGTGTTCACTTCTCGGACTCCGCCGAGAAGAGACCATCACGGTAACACACGCGGTTGGTGCATTTTAATTAAGTTAAGTTTCATGTTCTCTACAACTGGACATTAAGAAATTCTCATCTGCCCATAACCGCGGGCATGGCTTTCGAAAGTTCAAATCCCTGTAGGGGAGTCCCAACTTAACCCATCACAAGCTCTCACGGTCAACGAAGGATATTCCTTCTCCCAAAACAATCCGATCAGACTCGGTATCCCGGTTACAAGACATCCTCGACAATGGTAAAACTAAACCAGCAACACCGCCCGAATGTACCGAAAAATCCCGATAGGAGCTGCACATATCTCGTTCTCAGGGCACACTCAGATGAGCCAAACGTCGGGTAGGCCAGCCCAGAGTTGCCCGTGGTAGCCCCGGACATCGCTCAGTTGGACCAACACTTAGAGAAGCACTGGCCCGGGGGGGTTAAAATAAAGATGACCCTTGAGTCCACGAAACCCAAGGGAAAAGGCTAGGTGGCAAATGGTAAAACCAATGTTGGGCATTGATGGAAGAGTTTTATTCAAGGTGAACTGTTAAGGGGTTCCCATTATAAGCCAACCGTGTAAGGAACGCAAAATCCGGGAATATAACACCGATATGACGGAAACTAGGGCGGCAAGAGTGGAACAAAACACTAGGCATAAGGCCGAGCCTTCCACCCTTTACCAAGTATATAGGTGCATTAATTAAATAAGAGATATTGTGATATCCCAACAACAATCCATGTTCCAGCATGGAACAAACTCCAGTCTTCACCTGCAACTAACAACGCTATAAGAGGGGCTGAGCAAAGCGGTAACATAGCCAAACAACGGTTTGCTAGGACAAGGTGGGTTAGGGACTTGGCTTAACAATATGTGAGGCATGATAAGCAAGTGGTAGGTATCGCAGCATAGGCATAGCAAAAGAGCAAGCAACTAGCAAGCAAAGATAGAAGTGATTTCGAGGGTATGGTCATCTTGCCTGGAATCCCGTAAGGAAGAAGAACGAGTCCATGAAGAAGACAAATGGACGAAGTCGAACGAATCCTCACAAACGCGACATTATCGGAACTAACCCGAAGAAGCAACACCGGAAAGGAGCAAACATCATAGTAAACAACCATCACTTGAACATGGCATGATGCACAATCAAGTATGATGCATGTCCGGTTTAAATATGCACGGCATGGCAAGGGGCACAAACAAAACTACAAGTTAAGTGGAGCTCAATATGCAACGAGTTGCATATTGACAGAACACCACATCAATTATTTAGTTCTCTCTCGGGTAGGTACTCAACAATATTAAATGTTGGTTAACATGGCATGGGGTGAAGCATAAAGGAAACCATCTAACTAAGCAATTTAAATGGGGCCGGATATGACAAACAACAAATCCGGTAAATCCCCATATGCATTAGCAATTTAAATGCGAACAACAATTTAAGCATTTTAATTGTTGTTATCATGATGCGGATGACATGGACAAGTTTATGCAATTTTTAATAGAAGTTGACAAGAGCATTATGGAACATTTGTCACCGTGGTGGAAAGAAAGGGTGCCATGGCGACAATAACGGAAACAGTGCCACGGCAACGTTCCGTTTCCGGAAACTCGATTGAGATGCCAGTGGAAAGGAACAAGTGTGGGTGCGCGAAACGTGCAAGAGTGACGGGGAGTGATCCCGGATACCGGGTGTCCCACATGTCAGTGGCAAGGCAAAAGAGGGGCAACGAGCACCGACAATTCGAGCACGGAGCAAGCATGAGCATCTCATACATCACACATGCATTCGTTCATGGGCAGTCGTCTCGGGATTATACCTTCGAAACATGCGTTATCGGAGGGGTTCGAGTTCGACGCGGTGTAGGGGAAGTAGATGTTCTCGAGACGGTCGTAGTGGAAGTAGTCATTCCCTCATGATCTAGGGTCAATGGTAGAGGTGCTCGCGATCTCGACGACGGTAGTGGTACATGTTTATCGGTAGTCGAACTTGAAGTTTTTGGTTCATAAGACTTCGGCGACGGTAGTTGTTCACGGCATGTGTGACCCGCGGTTCTTCGGCAACGATAGTCATTGATGTCCATAGATGTTTGGGGTCGTCACCGTTCGTAGTCAATGTAGTTGAACTTGACGTAATCCACACAAACGGTGCTTGTTTGGGCGTCGGTCTTGATGAAGGTGTACTTGGCGAATCCGCATAGTCGTTCGGGCGACCGTGTGGTCTTGCCGGTGGGGTACTTGCCACTTGTGGTCCAAATCTGAGGTCATAGCCGCGTAGCTGAACTGGATGAAAAACGGGTCTTGTCAGGGACTTGGCGCATCCATCAGGGGCTTGGTGGCACTTGACTCGGGCAGGGGCAGCGCTGGAGATGGCGAGCTGCTGCTGAGCAAGGGAAGACGACGCGGGGCTGCAACATGGACATGACGGCGGCATGGACGGACAGAAAGGTGCTCGGATCAAGCTCCTCTCGAACCAGAGTTTGGCTGTGGCAAGGAACAGAGGAGGAGGCCCGACGAGGTCGATGGCTCAGGCCTCCATGGGGCGGTGAAGGACGAAGTGGCCGGCGTCGGCCTTGGTGCGAGGCAGGGGAGGAGGTCTCGCTGGACGGGGGGTCGCCGGACCTGGCGATTTTCGGCAGCGGTGATCTCCGGGGCTGATGTAGGGGAGTGAATAAGGCGACGTGAGGCAGAGGAGCGGTTGCGAGGGGCCATGGCGAGGAGGCGGAGGCGAGTGAGGTGCGGCACTGAGGCGCTCAAGACCAAGCGAGGAAGGCTGCGGGCAGGGGTGGCACTGGTCTGGGCGGAGGCGAGGCGCCTTGAAGGCTCGAGCGAGGGAGGGCCGAGAGGGAGATCGGGAGAAGAAGGGGATCACTTCTGCGAGGGAGAGACGGGGTCGGGCACTAGAGTGAGATCGAGAGAAGAAGGAGGTCGAGCGAGGGTCTCCTGGCGACGGAGGGAGAGCGATAGGATCGGGGCTCACTAGGGTTAGTTAGACAGAGGCCGGCTAGGCCTTGGGCCACTGGTGGGACGGGGCTGCTGGAGGCCCAAATGGCCAGGCTGGCTAGGCTTCTCTCTTCCCTCTTAATTCTTCTCTTTACAAAAACAGAGAACAATAAGAGAAAGGAAAAGAGAAAAGAGAAGGTTAGAGGAAGAATTTGGGCACGGGAATAAATTTCCCGGACTCACAAAAATGCGCATGTTCCAAGAAAAATGGAGTGGGCATTTTTGAAAGTTTAAATTCAAACTCATTTGATTTAAATTCAAATGGTTCGAATAGGAAGTGAGCGTTAGGAAGGTCCAAAAATGTTTGGATTTTTGGTGGAGCTCTGGAAAATGAAGAAATAATTTATGGGCAAAGTTTGGAAACCAAGAATTGAGATAACAAAGGCATGGGATATTTGCAAGTGTGTTATGGTGAATTTCAAATTAAAGAAATATTTAATATAGCTCCCTACTATCGGGAGGATATGTTTTAAAGAGAAGTCACCCTTCCCTCGATTTAAATGGATCAAAGATCCATGCCCTTTATTTAGTTGAGATGCAAAAAGACTTATGCCATGATGCAGCGAACCAAAACGAATCACTTGACAACACCCGGAAACATGGAAGGCATCTGAAGCTCCGGTCTTGGGGCGTTACAACACTCCACCACTAAGAGAGGATCTCGTCCCGAGATCTAGGATGGCACCGGAGGGAAAACAGAAGAGAAAAGAGAAGAGGTAAAACTAAGTTGCTTCTTTGACAAACGAGCGAAACCAAAGAACCTTGAGAGGTTACGCCATTTTGAGAAAAGAATACAACGAAGATGAACGAAGTTGAAAACACTCCAGTAGAAAAGAGGAACAAGGAAGAACAACTTCGGGCAGCACTCCGATTGAAACGAAAAAGGAGTTGAATAAGAACTTGGTAAGATGTGAAGATACTTGATGAAATCACAACATACTGCCTCCGGAACTACTGAATGAATGGAACAAGGGGTAAGAAAGATCTCAGACAGCACTCCGGTTGAAAAGAGATGCAAGGCTTGATAAGGCGAAAAGAACTTGAGCAGAGGACACAACGCTCCGGTTAAATGGATAGGCATGAAAAGAACATGATCTTTGACAAAACGAGATGATGGGTTGAAATAGCAACATGACAATGCCTCCGGAACAAAAGAATAGAAGATAGATAATTGAAATAGGAGAATGGAGAAGAAAATGCCAACTTCTGCCACAAAAGAGCTTGAAAAGGCATCTTTGGGAGAAGGGTCGAACGGAGTTATTGGAAACCCAACAACAAAAAGAATAAGCTTGATATGGTCTTATGGAATACATCTCAAATTATGAGGTGACATTCTGCCACTACTGGAAACGATAGATTGGATTGATATGAACAAGAAGATGAGAAACTTATTTCACCGGGAGGATAAATGAAAAAATTGGGTCATTTATAAGCACCATAAATAGCAACAATCCTTAGGGAAGGCTTTAGGTGAAATATAACCCAAGATAACTCCAATGACGAGATTGAGGGATTTAAAATATCTCATTCTTGATAACATGTGAATCATGAAACATGAACTCAAATTATCAAGAATGACATAATACCACCTCCGATGATACGGTAGAAAGAATTGCACTCCGGATTGCAAGATGGAGAAAGCTTGAGCTCCTCTGAAAAGAATCTCAATGAATACTTCGAGAAGGAATTAAATCCTTGATGAACCATCATGTTGAGCCTCCATGAAGAACTCCGGAAAACAAAAGGAAGATCAAACGAAAGGAAAGAGAAGTTGAAAACACAAGGTGAATCCTTGTAACGATTTAGATGAATCTCCGTGGTGATATAATTGAAAGAGGTTGGAACTCCGGGTAAAAGAGAAGATGAACAATTGACAACGAGAATTAGTCATTGTGAACGAACTCCGGAGGAACGAATCCATCATTTGGATGAAGCAAGAATAAGAATTATGTTATGCGTATCCTTCACCAATTTAAGTTGATGACAAGCAACAAATTTGGCATACTACTTATTCTCGTAGAAAGGATTAAGATAGATATAGTGTCAACTTGGAAAGGTCTTCAACGAACCACCGGTAGGATTGAAACAACGAATGAATCTGTATGATAACGAAGGAAGAGAACTCTTGGACGAACCACCATAAGAATTGAACAACGAATGAAGTAAAAGGATGAATCACCTATAAGAATTGTGAAATGAACGAAGATACTTGAGACAATCTAGATACATGAGAACGAAGGGATCACGAACTGATTAGACATCACTTGAACGATGCACCGGTAAGATTGGAGAATTATAGCTGCAAGCTAAGAACGAATAATCCTGAACTGATGGGCTCTGGATAATCAAACTGAGAAGACTCCTGAATTGCACCGGATGGGTGAAAAGAATTCCCACAATCGAAAATAATTATGAGGGGATGGCAACAAGCTAGAATCACGAATCTTGAGAGAACGGGTAAGATATGTAGGAAAAAAACTCTTCTTCGGTCTTCAAAAACTAAGAATGACGACGAGAAACACCACCATGAATTATTTAGACGCTCCGAAAGAATCAAAAGCGAAGAGATTGAGCCAATGATGAAAAGAAATTAAGAGATCTTGGAGAAAGACATCTGACTGATGAAAATTCATTCTTACGTCAAACTTCGAAATGAAATTGAGGATAGCTCTGGGAAAATAAGAAGAGTCAGGTAAGATCCTGGGAAAAGACCTGTGGGTTAGGGCCCACTCAAAAGATACACTGTTGAAAAGGTCGCTTGGACGATAGATTGCATGAGTCGAATTAAAAGGCTTGAATGAGATAACATCCTTGAAAAAAAAGCTTGAACGAAAGCAGAGTGGAAACACGAATCTTCGAGATATCATCAGCACTCCAGAACAAATGAAGGCGAGAAGTGAACGATTAAGAATTGCACCGGCATGAGAAAGCATTGAAACGAGGAAAAGGATATGATCAACAAAGCTTGACTTGAAACCACTGGAGATGAAAAGAATGAAGAATGATGAACTTGAGGCCCGTTAGAATCTTCATGAGAATCACCGGGTAAGAACATTAACGGAAAGGAATGGAGAGACTTCACATGAATAAAATGGATACTCGATAAAGAAATCCGATTTCTTGAAAAAAAAAGGGGGGGGAGGGGGGGAAAAACAAAGGCAGCTTGGGACGAAAGAAACGAACAATGTTGAGAAGACTTGGAGTTGGTCTTACGAATGTTGAAATGATCAGATCCACTTGAAGAGAGACACGCCGTTTGAAAAGAATTGACAACACAATCTCGATGATCAAGAAGGATTAGTATTCACATAGGAATATGAGAACACCACTTAGGAAAGGTATGGAATCAACATTTGACTTTGAAGCAACTCAAATACCACAACTCAAAACAAAAACAAAGGATTGGCTTGCAGAATAAGCCGGAACAAACATATGATAGAGATTTCGTCCGAAGTTTTTGTGGTGGGGCCTACACGGGATCGATCGTACAACACCATCATGTACAAGGCAGTGCACATGACATACGAAGCGTCCCCAGTCGGCATAGCCAAGGACTCTTTAAGACACAGCGAGACCACTATAAAAACCAACCGTGGATAGGCGGACCACTAGATGTCGAACCCCAATTTCATATCATACATCTGTCGGAAAGATATCCTAAGAGCTACATGAAGTCCCACTTATAAACTCCCGAAACTTTCCGGTTATGCAATCCGGTGTTGGGGATACAGGGGAAGCATAATATCTCACCCAACACTAGCAAATCCTACATCCAACTGTATCCATCCTTCAACACATAACCAAGAAACATTCGGAAATCATTTACCTCAACCTTCGAAAAGCATCCGTTATACGAGTTATGGCGATACTCCCGAACTCCCGCCCCAGTACTGGGTGGCATCGAGGTTATCTCACCAACAACTGCATAAAAGAGATTTTCGATGTCGGCGAAACTCAGGTATTCCAGAACTGCAACAATAAAATTGTGACGACAACACCTCAGAGATCAACTCCCCGGGACACTGCCACAACCCCTAAATGTCAGGAGGCACCAAGAACAATGTTCTCGTCACAAAACCATCGGAACGATTCCAAGATACCCGCGTGATCCTAAAATTTTTTAGTGAAATTTGAGAAGAGAAGAGTCAAAACTCTACGTCAGGATGCCTCACCAGAGCGACGAAGGGACTGAGGAGTAAAAAGAATTCCTAACTCTCTGATATATAATTCCTAAATGACTCAAAACATTTTTCTGGACTCAATAGCGCCAACGATTCGATCAAGCAGGGGGCGCCTAAGGTCGGGGAAGGCTCTGATTACCAACTTATAACGCCCTCGATGCGGCTATATCTCCTACGTGTCGAAGCACGACTTAGAGGCATAACCGCATTGAAAGCAGTGTCGCAAGTGAGGTAATCTTCGCAAATAACCCATGTAATATAAATAAAGGGGAAATGATACATAGTTGGCTTACACTCGCCATGTCACACAAATACATGAATAACATTACATTCATCCAATACACTCATGGTCCGACTACGGTACCAAAATAAAGATAAACCCCCAAATGCGACAAAGTCCCCGATCGCCCCAACTGGGCACCACTACAGATCATCTGGCAAAGACACGTAGTAATGGAGAGAGTCTTTGTCGAACTCCCACTTGAGCTCAGCCATATCATCTAGAACGGTATCATCGGTCCCTGCATCTGGTTTAGGAAGGAATCTGTGAGTCACGGGGACTCAGCAATCTCACACCCTCGCCATCAAGACTATTTAAGCTTATAGGTAAGGCAAAGGTATGATGTGGAGCTGCAGCAAGCGACTAGCATATATGGTGACTAACCTATTCGCAAAAGAGAGCGAGAAGAGAAGGAAAAACCACGGCCGAACAACTATGATCAAGAAGTGATCCTAAAACAACCTACGTCAAGCATTACTCCAACACCGTGTTCACTTCCTGGACTCCGCCGAGAAGAGACCATCACGGTAACACACGCGGTTGGTGCATTTTAATTAAGTTAAGTTTCATGTTATCTACAACCGGACATTAACAAATTCCCATCTGCCCATAACCGCGGGCACGGCTTTCGAAAGTTCAAATCCCTGCAGGGGAGTCCCAACTTAACCTATCACAAGCTCTCATGGTCAACGAAGGATATTCCTTCTCCCAAGACAATCCGATCAGACTCGGCATCCCGGGTACAAGACATCCTCGACAATGGTAAAACTAAACCAGCAACACCGCCCGAATGTGCCGACAAATCCCGATAGGAGCTGCACATATCTCGTTCTCAGGGCACACTTAGATGAGCCAGACGTCGGGTAGGCCAGCCCAGAGTTGCCCCTGGTAGCCCCAGACATCACTCAGTTGGACCAACACTTAGAGAAGCACTGGCCTAGGGGGGGGGGTTAAAATAAAGATGACCCTTGAGTCTGCGAAACCCAAGGGAAAAAGCTAGGTGGCGAATGGTAAAACCAATGTTGGGCATTGCTGGAAGAGTTTTATTCAAGGCGAACTATCAAGGGGTTCTCATTATAACCCAACCATGTAAGGAACGCAAAATACGGGAATATAACACCGATATGATGGAAACTAGGGCGGCAAGAGGGGAACAAAATACCAGGCATAAGGCAGCCTTCCACCCTTTACCAAGTATATAGGTGCATTAATTAAATAAGAGATATTGTGATATCCCAACAACAATCCATGTTCCAACATGGAACAAACTCCAATCTTCACCTGCAACTAACAACACTATAAGAGGGGCCGAGCAAAGCGGTTACATAGCCAAACAACGGTTTGCTAGGACAAGGTGGGTTAGGGACTTGGCTTAACAATATGGGAGGCATGATAAGCAAGTGGTAGGTATCGCAGCATAGGCATAGCAAAAGAGCGAGCAACTAGCAAGCAAAGATATAAGTGATTTCGAGGGTAAGGTCATCTTGCCTGGAATCCCGCAAGGAAGAAGAACGAGTTCATGAAGAAGACAAACGTACGAAGTTGAACGAATCCTCACAAATGCGACACTATCGAAACTAACCCGAAGAAGCAACACCGGAAAGGAGCAAACAACATAGTAAACAACCATCACTTGAACATGGCATGATGCACAATCAAGTATGATGCATGTCCAGTTTAAATATGCATGGCATGGCAAGGGGCACAAACAAAACTACAAGTTAAGTGGAGCTCAATATGCAATGAGTTGCATATTGACGAAACACCACGTCAATTATTTAGTTCTCTCTCGGGTAGGTACTCAACAATATTAAATGTTGGTTAACATGGCATGGGGTGAAGCATAAAAGAAACTATCTAACTAAGGAATTTAAATGGGGCCGGATATGACAAACAACAAATCCGGTAAATCCCCATATGCATTAGCAAATTAAATGCGAACAACAATTTAAGCATTTTAATTGTTTTTATCATGATGCGGATGACATGGACAAGTTTATGCAATTTTTAATAGAAGTTGACAAGAGCATTATGAAGCATTTATCACCGTGGTGGAATGATAGGGTGCAACGGCGATGATAACGGAAACGGTGCCACGGCAACGTTCCGTTTCCAGAAACTCGATTGAGATGCCGGTGGAAAGGAACAAGTGTGGGTGCGCGAAACATGCAAGAGTGACGGGGAGTGATCCCGGATACCGGGTGTCCCACATGTCGGTGGCAAGGCAAAAGAGGGGCAACGAGCACCGACAATTCGAGCACGGAGCAAGCATGAGCATCTCATACATCACACATGCATTCGTTCACGGGCGGTCGTCTCAGGGTTATATCTTTGAAACGTGCGTTATCGGAGGGGTTCAAGTTCGTTGGGGTGTAGGGGAAGTAGACGTTCATAGTGGAAGTAGTCACTCCCTCATGATCTAGGGTCGACGGTAGAGGTTCTCGCGATCTCGGCGATGGTAATGGTACATGTTTATCAGTAGTCGAACATGACGAACTTGAATCTCTTCGAGGTTTCCGTGGTACTTGGGGTCTTCGGACTTGCCGGTCTCGTCCTTGTGACGGTAGTCAAACTTGAAGTTTTTGGTTCATAAGACTTCGGCGACGGTAGTTGTTCACGACATTTGTGACCCGCGGTTCTTCGGCAACGATAGTCGTAGACGTCCGTAGATGTTCGGGGTCGTCACCGTTGGTAGTCAATGTAGTTGAACTTGACGTAATCCACGCAAACGGTGCTTGTTCGGGCATCGGTCTTGACGAAGGTGTACTTGGCGAATCCGCATAGTCGTTCGGGCGTCCGTGTGGTCTTGCCGGTGGGGTACTTGCCACTTGCGGTCCAAATCTGAGGTCATAGCTGCGTAGCTGAACTGGACAAAAAAAGGGTCTCGTCGGGGACTTGGCGCATCCATCAGGGGCTTGGTGGCACTTGACTCGGGTAGGGGCAGCGCTGGAGATGAGGAGCTGCTGCTGAGCAAGGGAAGACGACGCGGGGCTGCAGCATGGACATGACGGCGACATGGATGGACAGAAAGGTGCTCGGGATCGAGCTCCTCTCGAACCAGAGTTTGGCTGCGGCACGGAACAGAGGAGGAGGCCCGGCGAGGTCGATGGCTCAGGCCTCCATGGGGCGGCGAAGGACGAAGTGACCAGCGTCGGCCTTGGTGCGAGGCAGGGGAGGCGGCGTCGTGCACAGCAAAGGCCGAGGATGAAGGAGAGGTCCCGCTGGACGAGGGGTCACCGGACCTGGCGATTTCCGGCAGCGGTGATCTCCGGGGCTGATGTAGGGGAGTGAATAAGGCGATGTGAGGCAGAGGAGCGGTTGCGAGGGGCCATGGCGAGGAGGCGGAGGCGAGCGAGGTGTGGCACCGGGGCGCTCAAGACTGAGCGAGGAAGGATGCGGGCAGGGGTGGCGCTGGTCTGGGCGGAGGCGAGGCGCCTTGAGGGCTCGAGCGAGGGACGGACCGAGAGGGAGATCGGGAGAAGAAGGGGATCGTGCCTGCGAGGGAGAGACGGGATCGGGCACCAGAGTCAGATCGAGAGAAGAAGGAGTTCGAGCGAGGGTCTCCTGGCGGCGGAGGGAGAGTGATGGGATCGGGGCTCGCTAGGGTTAGTTAGACAGAGGTCGGCCGGGCCTTGGGCCACTGGTTGGACGGGGCTGCTAGAGGCCCAAATGGCCAGGCTGGCTAGGCTTCTCTCTTCCCTCTTAATTCTTCTCTTTACAAAAATAGAGAACAATAAGAGAAAGGAAAAGAGAAAAGAGAAGGTTAGAGGAAGAATTTGGGCACGGGAATAAATTTCCCGGACTCGCAAAAATGCGCATGTTCCAAGAAAAATGGAGTGGGCATTTTTGAAAGTTTAAATTCAAACTCATTTGATTTAAATTCAAATGGTTCGAATAGGAAGTGAGGGTTAGGAAGGTCCAAAAATGTTCGGATTTTTGGTGGAGCTCCGGAAAATGAAGAAAGAATTTATGGGTAAAGTTTGGAAACCAAGAATTGAGATAACAAAGGCATGGGATATTTGCAAGTGTGTTATGGTGAATTTCAAATTAAAGAAATATTTAATATAGCTCCCTACTATCAGGAGGATATGTTATAAAGAGAAGTCACCCTTCCCTCGATTTAAATGGATCAAAGATCCATGCCATTTGTTTAGTTGAGATGCAAAAAGACTTATGACATGATGACATGATGCAACGAACCAAAATGAATCAACTGACAACACCCGGAAACATGGAAGGCATCTGAAGCTCCGGTCTTGGGGCGTTACAATATGTCCATATACCCTAAAAACATCGAGGGGCAGAATAGATCGGGAGTTCCGCTGCCAGAAGCCTGCGTTGCCACTGAAAACCAATCCAGACCCATTCCAGCACCCTACCGGAGGGGGAAATCCCTCTCTGGTGGCCATCTTCATCATCCCGACGCTCTCCATGACGAGGAGGGAGTAGTTCTCGCTCGGGGCTGAGGGTATGTACCAGTAGCTATGTGTTTGATCTCTCACTCTCTCTTGTGTTCTTGAGGTGGTACGATCTTGATGTATCGCGAGCTTTGTTATTATAGTTGGATCGTATGATATTTCTCCCCCTCTACTCTCTTGTAATGGATTGAGTTTTCCCTTTGAAGTTATCTTATCGGATTGAATCTGTAACATCCCAAATTTTCAATTTGGAATGTTATACATTAGATCATCATTGCATATCATATTTTATTGCATTTTGCTTTGATCCTAGAAATTCTATGCAACTCAAGGACCCACGGAGAGAGTTGGGGATTTCATTATTTGCATATTTTAGTTTTTCTCGAATTTTAAAAAAAGGGTTCGTTTGATTTTAATAATTTTCTCTTGAATATTTCTTTTATAAAAATAAAAGAGAGAGGATAAAATGACTTCCTCAAAATAAAGAAATATCGGAGATTTAATGTTAAAATCAAATAAGTTTTTTATTCGGAGCTTTATCGCTATTTTATTTGAATTAAGAAAAATATGCGTTTTTCAAAATTGCATTTTAGGCCCAAATAAATGTTTACCTTGTCCGGCCTATTTTTAGAGGACGGGGAAAATTTATTTCAGGATTTTTGGAGTCTGTTTGGTACTTCTTTTGTTTCTTTTTCTGCACAACGGAATTATATTTAAAAAAAAGGGAAACCGACTCCGGGCCGTACCCGGGCAGGACTCCGCCCGGGGGGCTTTATAAGCCGCCGCCTTGAGCCGCCCTAAGGCCCAGCCGCTGCCAGCCCACCCGCGCCCAACTTCCAAACCCTAACTTTAGCCAGGCGCCGCCCCGCCGCACGCCGCCGACGCCGCCGCTGCACCGCAGTGCCGCGCCGTACCACCGCACCGCCGCCCCGCTGCCGACTCGCCGTCGCCGGAGGTAGCCGCCGCCGCCTCGGTTTTCGTGAGAAAACCGAACGGTTTTTAAAACCCTAGATATGTTCTTTTATCTGGTTCGGTTTATTTTTTCGGGTTAGTTATTTAGCAAACGCCCGTTCGTACGTTCATTTTAACGAACGGTTTTCACCATTTAGCCGCAGACAACGAACGTCGGTTCGTTAGCCTGTTCGTCCCTTTTTCTTTTTCTCAGATTTTCCGCTATTATTTTCGATCGCGATTTCTGATCCAATTTTCGTTTTAGTTTGTCTTTTCGCTCGTTTATCGGAATCAGGCGATTCAAGCGCCTAGAGTTTTGTCTCGTAGCCCTCTTTCTGTTTAACCAACTTAAACAAGTTTTTGCTACTGTAAAATTTGACTTTAGACCAGATTAGTAAACAAAGCTTGTTTCTTTAGCCGTTTGAGTTTTGTTGCTTCGTTTGATTTGATTCTTTCTTGCAAACTGGAGTTCTTAAGTTGAACTTTCTGGTTAGATCTCTTATTTGAGTTTTACCTGTGCCCTTGCTTGATTTCTTATTGTATGCTTGTTTGTTTGCGATAGAGTACCCAGAGTGCGAAGCATGCTACTACGAGTCTCTAGGTTTCGCGGATCATCAGCAAGGCAAGTAACACTTTGATCATACCTCTTTACTACCTAGTTTTATTGCATTAGATCACTCCTCAAACAATTGCATGGTTAGGATCAGAATTAAATTGTGCGTTGGGAAGTAGTTGAGGTAGTACCTATTCACCTGTTTATTATCAAACCTTTGGGAGTTACTTCTACGTTGCTTATATTGCTATGCTATGCTCGTAGATGTGGATTGGGTTTGAGCGTTCTCATGACAGATATGAGTTTTGTTAATTAAATGGTTAACTTAAGGTGGGAACTTTAATACACATCTGGGTGGATTGAGGCACCTAGGGAAATCCAGTGATTGCCTGTATTTTTGGAAATCCCGGGGTACCATGTGATTCTCCTATGGACTACCACCCAGGTTCAAACGGATCATGAGATTATTCATGCTGGAAACTTCCGTGTGCAGCCACAAGCCACTATGGGCTCTGGCATAGTTGATTAAGTCATGTGAACTCTTACAGTGGTAGACTAGCAGATGTAGGGGATGTAGGTGGTACTGTCTACCCATCGTAAGGTGCTAACGCTTCTGAAAGACTGTGTCTCGGTCATCCATTTCTCAAACACCTTGTAGTGCGAGAAATCCAATGGAGGAGATAGAGTCTTGTGGGGAAAGTGCGCAAACCTCTACAGAGTGTACAAACTAATCATGGTTAGCCGTGTCTCCGGTTATGGACATCTTGAGTATCTAGTTCGTGGATTATCATGTGGATCTCAACACCCTTAATTATAAAATTTGATTGGGTTTTTGTTAATTACTTTCATTTGGGATTGAGATGGGGTTCACCATTCTCAATGTTTAACAACCACCATGATAGTTAAATAAAAGATATTCCTTTGTTGTAGGAAAAAATTGGCTTTTCGCAAAACTTATTAACCATACAGCCTCCACCAGCCATATATGCATGTAGTGATAGCATTATTCTATTCATTACTCTCTTGTGTTACATTGCCAGCATATTCCATGTGCTGACCCATTTTCGGGCTGCAACGTATCATGTTGCGGACTTTTCAGACGACGAGTAAGGAGCATTAGGTCGTGGTCTTTCACTCAGCGATGCTGTTGGAGTTGATGGACTCACTTTATCTTCCAAGCCTTCCGTTGTTATCGTATTAGATGGCCTTATGCCATATTTATTTTAATAAGTTCTCTTTTGAGACATTCGATGTAATAAGTGTGTGATTGCTACTATGTTACAAATCCTTCAAGTACTGTGCGTGTCAGCATTACCGATCCAGGGATGAGACTGATGCATAGAGATCAGACTGTTTGAGGTCTGGTCACTACAAGATGGTATCAGAGCACACGCTGACTGTAGGACATGACCAATAAGCTAAAGCCCTAGACCACTACTATCTTCTCATTTCTAACTCCTCTCCATTTTCTACTCTTTAGGATGGCGGACACAAGGAACAAGTTTGCACAACCGAATGAAGAAGCACCTTTTGGACGACACTTGAAGGAAGTCACTAAGTACCTGAACATCGGAATACCAAGCTTTATCGGGACTTACAACGCCACTTTACCAGAAGAGGAGCGCTGGACGATTCAAGTTCAAGTTCTAGGAAGGACATTTATGCCAGTCACTAAGCTCATAGAGTTTTCCTTTGATGCACAAACCTGGAGTCTAGGAAAGAATATGGCAGCCCACATCACCATGAGACGCATTGGAGAAGTTTACCACAAGGACCCCAAGGATACTATCTACCAGATTTGTGGGCGCCGAGATGAGCAATGGGGAATGATCAGCACCAAGAGGGATAGATCGATTGCAGCTTTCATCCAAGAGTTAAACCAGCATATTCGCCGCCAGGAGAATCAGATGTGCGCAGACATGATAGACCTGAAGAAGGCAATGGCAAAGATCACGGAGCTGGAGGAAGAACTCAAGGCTATTCGCGAAGATTATGAGGTGGAAATTGTCGTACTAGTGGAGAAGAATGACGACCTGACAAGGAAGCTAGGAGTTTTCATGGGAGACCCCGCGCCAGGAGGAGAAGACGATGAACCCAAGGAGATTCGTTCTGAAGACTACATCATCATCGACGACACCGACTCGGACCCCGACGATAGCGATGATGACTATGTTGAAGCTGGAGCAGATATCATGGAGTCTTTGACCGATCAATATTTCTAGTAGACCACCATATTAGTAGTAGTATTCCACCATGTATATATTATAGTCTGAGCACTTTTGTAACGATAGTTCTAGACCGATTGTATGCCCTTGCTTGATTGATTGAGTGATATGATTGTGTTGGTCTCATGTGCATATGGGTAGTGTTTTCTCACTAGACCTCATTCTATTCTATTCTCTTCCCTCTAAACCCTCAGATGCCTCCGAGACGTGACCCCGGATTTACTTTTCCACCGAAGCTCACCCAGTTGATCCAGCAGCAGAATACCTTGATGCAGTTATTAGTTCAGAACCAAGGCAACAACAACAACAACCCACCACCACCCCCAGTTGACAACTTAGCCCGTTTTTTGAGGTTGCAGCCGCCGGTGTTTTCCAGTAGCACCGAGCCAATAGTTGCAGATGAGTGGCTCCGCAGGATTGGAAGGGAGTTAACCACTGCAGGATGAACAGATGCTGAGAAGGTGTGTTTTGCCGCGCACCAATTGGATGGACCAGCAGCCTCATGGTGGGAGAATTACACTGTCACCTATCCTATAACCACTGTTACATGGGACCAGTTCCAGCAAGCTTTTCACACTGCCCATGTATCAGCAAGAGCTAAGGCCATGAAGAAGCGTGAGTTTTGCAACTTACGCCAAGGAGGATGCACAGTTGGCCAATATGTGGATGACTTTAGTAAGCTAGCACGTTATGCCCCAGATGACGTTGCTACAAATGCAGCTAAGAAGGAGAAGTTTCTGGAAGGACTAAATGATGAGTTGAGCATGCAGTTGATGGTGGAAAATTTCAATAACTACCAGGAGTTGGTGGATAGAGCTCTCATGCTTGAAGGGAAGCAACAACAGATTGACAGCCGCAAGAGGAAGTATGGACAAGGGAAGTATAATTATGGAGCTCTGCAGAGACCTCGTTTTACCCCGAACTCGGGAGGACTTGTCCATAACCATGGAGGGCACACTCATAATGGAGGAAGTTCGCACAACCATAGTGGCTCCAAGAATGGGAATGGTAATGGAGGAAGCAGCGGACAGAATCGTTCCAACCCGGCAACACACGCCAAGAAAGATCTAAGCCACGTTACTTGCTACAAGTGCCAAAAGGCCGGACATTACGCCAATGAGTGTCTTGAAGCTAAGAATGCAAATGGCAATGGAAGCTCTGGGAAGAAGCCCAACCCTTTCAATAGGGGACAAGTGAACCACGTTAACATGGAGGAGGCTAAAGCCCAGCCAGATGCGGTAATAGGTAAGTTTTTAGTTAAGTCATTTACTGCAGTCATACTTTTTGATACTAGTGCATCGCATTCATACATATCAAGGGGATTCGTGGATAAGTTTAAACTACCAACCCAAGCCCTTAGGTCACCCATGTTAGTAACCTCGCCAGGAGCAGAGTATATGGCTCACCTATGGTGTGATCGGTTACCATTAAGGATTGGTAACTACCTGTTCCCCTCAGACCTAATCGTATTGGAGTCACAAGGATTGGATGTAATATTAGGCATGGATTGGTTATCGAAGTATGGAGGGAACATTGACTGCGCCAGTAAGTCGGTTTTGCTCACCACCCCAGAAGGAAGAAGGATAAAGTATGTATCCCAGCATGTGCCGAATAGGACTAAAGTAAATTCCTTATTAGGAGTTGTACAGGAGGAAGTACCAGTGGTGAAGGATTTTCCAGCTGTATTTCCAGAAGAGTTGCCAGGCATGCCACCGGATAGAGACATTGAGTTTTTGATTGAGCTTTTGCCAGGCACAGGGCCCATATCTAAGAGTGTACAGAATGCCCGCAAAGGATTTGGAGGAAATTAAGAAGTAGATTGAGGAGGTACTGGATAAAGGATATATCCCCCCAAGTTCGTCACCTTGGGGATCCCCAGTACTTCTAGTGGAGAAGAAGGATGGATCGTTAAGGATGGTTGTTGATTATCGAGGATTGAATGAAGTGACAATCAAGAACAAGTACCCACTGTCGATGATCAATGATTTGTTTAACCAGCTGCAAGGAGCTAAGGTGTTTTCCAAGATCGGTCTGCGATCAGGGTATCACCAGCTGAGAATCCGAGAACATGATATACCCAAGACAGCTTTTACCACGAGGTACGGGCTATATTAGTATACCGTTATGTCATTTGGCCTGACTAACGCACCTACCTATTTTATGAACATGATGAACAAGGTGTTTATGGAGTTTTTGGATAAGTTCGTCGTGGTGTTCATTGATGATATTCTGGTCTACTCGAAGAATGAAGAAGAACATAAAGAGCATTTGCGTTTAGTACTTGGGAAACTCAGAGAACATCAGCTATACGCCAAGTTCAGCAAGTGTGAGTTTTTGTTGAAGGAAGTTGGATTTATTGGACATGTTATATCCGGAGAAGGAATAGCGGTAGACCCCACCAAAGTTGTCACTGTGACAAATTGGGAGTCACCCACGACAGTTGGAGAGATCTGGAGTTTTCTTGGACTCTCAGGATACTACCGGGGATTCATTGAGAATTTATCAAAGATTGCAAGGCCTATGACGGAGTTGTTAAAGAAGGACACTGAGTTCAAATGGACTGAGCAATGTGAGGCCAGCTTTCAAGAGTTGAAAAGACGCTTGGTTACATCACTAGTGTTGATTCTACCAGATCAACGCAAGGATTACGAAGTGTATTGCGACGCTTGTCGTCGAGGACTTGGAGCCGTACTTATGTGGGAGGGAAGAGTTGTTTCATATGCCTCATGATAGCTTAAACCCCATGATTTAAATTATGCCACGCATGATTTGGAGTTAGCAGCCGTAGTACATGCGTTGAAAACTTGGAGACATTTTCTCATCGGAAACCATTGTGAAGTATACACGGATCACAAGAGTTTGAAGTATATCTTCACGCAGAAGGAGTTGAATCTCAGGCAGAGGAGATGGTTGGAGCTCATTAAGGATTATGACATGAGGTTGCAATATCATCCCGGAAAGTCTAACATAGTAGCCGATGCGTTGAGCCGCAAAAGTCATGTCAATACACTCATGACCGGAGAGTTACCCAATGAGTTGGCAGATGACCTTCGCGGGCTATGTTTGGAGATAGTTCCGAGAGGCTATGTAGCAGCATTGGAGATTCAGTCTACTTTGATGGATAAGATCAGAGAAGCTCAGAAGACGGACAAGGAGATTGCCGAAATAAAGGGAAGAATGAGCAAAGGAAAAGCTAAAGGATTTCGTGAGGATGAGCATGATACCTTATGGTTTGAGGACCGCGTATATGTGCCAAATGATCAGGAGATCAGGAAGTTAATTCTGTAAGAGGCCCATGATTCTCCATATTTGATTCACCCAGGAAATACCAAGATGTATCTGGATTTGAAGGATAGTTTCTGGTGGACCGGAATGAAGAAGGATATTGCGGAGTATGTAGCAGTTTGTGATGTATGTCAGAGAGTGAAGGCACAACATCAGAAGCCAACAGGATTGCTACAGCCATTGCCGATACCCGAGTGGAAGTGGGATAAACTAGGCATGGACTTTATCACGGGATTACCCAGGACTCGTTCAGGCTATGACTCAATATGGGCTGTAGTCGATCGTTTGACGAAAGTAGCTCATTTCATCCCAGTGAATACCACCTACACCTGTACTAAGTTGGCAAAGATATACATGACCAGGATCGTATGTCTACATGGAGTTCCGAGGACCATTATATCAGATAGAGGAACCCAGTTTACCTCAAAGTTTTGGAATCAGTTACATGAAACTTTGGGAACAGGCTAGAGTTCAGTACAGCTTTTCACCCGCAAACAGATGGCCAGACTCAGAGAGTCAATCAGATTCTGGAGGACATGTTGAGAGCTTGCGAACTAGATTATGGATCTAGTTGGGACAAAAATTTACCTTACGCAGAGTTCTCATACAACAACAGCTATCAAGCCAGTTTGAAAATGGCCCCTTTCTAAGCATTGTACGGAAGGAGGTGCAGAACACCGTTGTTGTGGGACGAAGTTGGAGACCGACAGTTGTTTGGACCAGATTTGATTAAAGAGTCTGAAGAGAAGGTTAAGCTGATTCAAGATAGACTCAAGGTAACCCAGTCCAGGCAGAAGAGTTATGCGGATTCAAAACGCAAGGAGACAGTTTAAGAAGTTGGAGACAGAGTGTATCTTCGTGTATCCCCACTTCAAGGAGTGAAGCGCTTTGGAGTTAAGGGAAAGTTAGCACCACATTTTGTCGGACCATACAAAGTTTTGGAACGTATGGCAGAGGTTGCTTACAAGTTGGAATTACCCGAAGGATTGTCAGGAGTTCATGATGTGTTCCACGTTTCTCAGCTGAAGAAGTGCCACGCAGAGATGGCTGATATTCCTCTGAGAGATACAGTACCGCTGGAAGCGGTACAATTGGATAGCGATTTGACCTACGAGGGGAAGCCAGTCAGAATTATCGATTTTGCCAGCCGAGTTACATGCAGCAAGGTTATCAAATTTTGCAAGGTTCAGCGGAGCCACCATACCGAGGATGAAGCCACCCGGGAACGAGAGGAAGACCTACGGAAGGATCACTCTCACCTATTTTCTAGCCAACCCGAATCTCGAGGGCGAGATTCATCTTAAGGGGGTAGGTTTGTAACATCCCAAATTTTCAATTTGGAATGTTATACATTATATCATCATTGCATGTCATATTTTATTGCATTTTGGTTTGATCCTAGAAATTCTACGCAACTCAAGGACCCACAGAGAGAGTTGGGGATTTCATTAGTTTCATATTCGAGTTTTTCTCAAATTTTGAAAAAAGGGATCGTTTGATTTTAATTATTTTCTCTTGAATATTTCTTTTATAAAAATAAAAGAGAGAGGATAAAATGACTTCCTCAAAATAAAAAAAATATCGGAGATTTAATGTTAAAATCAAATAAGATTTTTATTCACAGTTTTATCGGTATTTTATTTGAATTAGGAAAAATATGCATTTTTCAAAATTGCATTTTAGGCCCAAATAAATGTTCACCTTGTCCAGCCTATTTTTAGAGGACGGGAAAAATTTATTTCGGGATTTTTAGAGTCCATTTAGTACTTCTTCTCTTTCTTTTTCTACACGACAGAATTATTTAAAAAAAAGGGAAACCGACTCCGGGCCGTACCCGAGCGGGACTCCGCCCAGGGGGGCTTTATAAGCCGCCCCAAGGCCCAGCCGCCGCTAGCCCACCCGTGCCCGACGCCCAAACCCTAACACTAGCCGCGCGCGCCGCTGCCGCCGACGCCGTCGCACCGCACCACCGCGCCGCCGCTGCACCGCCGCCGCCGCACCGCCGCCCCGCCGCTGACTCACCGCCGCGCCGTCGCTGGAGGTAGCCGCCGCCGCCTCGGTTTTTGCAAGAAAACCGAACAGTTTTAAAAACCCTAGATCTGTTTTTTTATCCGGTTCGGTTTATTTTTTTCGGTTTAGTTATTTAGCGAACGCCCGTTCGTACGTTCGTTTTAACGAACGGTCACCGTTTAGCCGTAGACAGCAAACGTTCTTTCGTTAGCCTATACGTCCGTTTTTCATTTTCTCGGATTTTCCGCGATTATTTTCGATCGCGATTTCTGATCCGATTTTCGTTTTAGTTTATCTTTTCGCTCGTTTATCGGAATCAGGCGATTCAAGCGCCTAGAGTTTCGTCTCGAAGCCCTCTTTCAATTTAACCAACTTAAACAAGTTTTTGCTACTGTAAAATTTGACTTTAGACCAGATTAGTAAACGAAGCTTGTTTCATTCGCCGTTTGAGTTTTGTTGCTTCGTTTGATTTGATTCTTTTTGCAGACCGGAGTTCTTAAGTTGAACTTTCTGGTTAGATCTCTTATTTGAGTTTTACCCGTGCCCTTTCTTGATTGATTATTGTATGCTTGTTTGTTTGCGATAGAGTACCTGGAGTGCGAAGCGTGCTACTACGAGTCTTTAGGTTTCGCGGATCATCAGCAAGGCAAGTAACACTTTGCTCATACCTCTTTACTACCCAGTTTTATTACATTAGATCACTCCTCAAACAATTGCATGGTTAGGATCAGAATTAAATTGTGGGTTGGGAAGTAGTTGAGGTAATACCTATTCACCTATTTATTATCAAACCTTTGGGAGTTACTTCTACGTTGCTTATATTGCTATGCTATGCTCGTAGGCGTGGATTGGGTTTGAGTGTTCTCATGACAGATATGAGTTTTGTTAATTAAATGGTTAACTTAAGGTCACAACTTTAATACACATCTGGGTGGATTGAGGCACCTAGGGAAATCCAGTGATTGCCTGTATTTTTGGAAATCCTGGGGTACCGTGTGATTCTCCTATGGACTGCCACCCAGGCTCAAAGGGATCATGAGATTATTCATGCTGGAAACTTCCATGTGCAGCCACAAGCCACTATGGGCTCTGGCATAGTTGATTAAGTCATGTGAACTCTTACAGTGGTAGACTAGCAGATGTAGGGGATGTAGGTGGTACTGTCCACCCATCGTAAGGTGATAACGCTTCTGAAAGACCGTGTCTCGGTCATCCGTTTCTCAAACACCTTGTAGTGTGAGAAATCCAACGGAGGAGATCAAGTCTTGTGGGGAAAGTGCGCAAACCTCTGCAGAGTGTACAAACTAATCATGGTTAGCTGTGTCTCCGGTTATGGACATCTTGAGTATCTAGTTCGTGGATTAACATGTGGATCTCAACACCCTTAATTATAAAATTTGATTGGGTTTTTGTTAATTACTTTCATTTAGGATTGAGATGGGGTTCACCATTCTCAATGTTTAACAACCACCATGATAGTTAAATAAAAGATATTCCTTTGTTGTAGGAAAAAATTGTCTTTTCGCAAAACTTATTAACCATACAGCCTCCACCAGCCATCTATGCATGTAGTGATAGCGTTATTCTATTCATTACTCTCTTGTGTTACATTGCTAGTATATTCCATGTGCTGGGCCGTTTTCGGGCTGCAACTTATCATGTTGCAGACTTTTCAGACGACGAGTAAGGAGCATTAGGTCGTTGTCTTTCACTCAGTGATGCCGTTGGAGTTGATGGACTCACTTTATCTTCCAAGCCTTCCGTTGTTATCGTATTAGATGGCCTTAAGCCATATTTATTGTAATAAGTTCTCTTTTGAGACATTCGATGTAATAAGTGTGTGATTGCTACTCTGTTATAAATCCTTCAAGTACTGTGCGTGTCAACATTACCGATCCAGGGATGACACTGATGCACAGAGATCAGACTGTTTGAGGTCTGGTCACTACATAATCTTTAAGGATTTGAGAACACTTGATGTGTGTCTTGCACGTGCTTATCTGTGGTGACAATGGGATATCACGTGATCCACTTGATGTATGTTTTGGTGATCAACTTGCGAGTTCCGTGACCTCGTGAACTTATGCATAGGGGTTGGCACACGTTTTCGTCTTGACTCTCCGGTAGAAACTTTGGGGCACTCTTTGAAGTTCTTTGTGTTGGTTGAATAGATGAATCTGAGATTGTGTGATGCATATCGTATAATCATACCCACAGATACTTGAGGTGACATTGGAGTGTCTAGGTGACATTAGGGTTTTGGTTGATTTGTGCCTTAAGGTGTTATTCTAGTACGAACTCTTGAATAGATCGATAAGAAATAATAACTTTGAGGTGGTTTCGTACCCTACCATAATCTCTTCATTTGGTCTCCGCTATTAGTGACTTTGGAGTGACGCTTTGTTGCATGTTGAGGGATAGTTATATGATCCAATTATGTTATTATTGTTGAGAGAACTTAAACTAGTGAAAGTATGAACCTAGGCCTTGTTTCCTAGCATTGCAATACCGTTTGTGCTCACTTTTATCATTCGTTACCTTGCTGTTTTTATATTTTCAGATTACAAAAACCTATATCTACCATCCATATTGCACTTGTATCACCATCTCTTTGCTGAACTAGTGCACCTATACAATTTACCATTGTATTGGGTGTGTTTGGGTCACAAGAGACTCTTTGTTATTTGGTTGCAGGGTTGTTTGAGAGAGACCATCTTCGTCCTACGCCTCCCATGGATTGATAAACCTTAGTTCATCCACTTGAGGGAAATTTGCTACTTTCCTACAAACCTCTGCACTTGGCGGCCCAACAACGTCTACAAGAAGAAGGTTGTGTAGTAGACATAAAGCTCTTTTCTAGGGCCGTTGTCGGGGAGGTTAGCGCTTGAAGGTATATCTTTAGATCTTGCAATCGAATCTTTTTGTTTCTTGTTTTATCACTAGTTTAGTTTATAAAAGAAAATTACAAAAAATATGGAATTAAGGGTACCTCATATGCTTCATCTTTTTAAGATCTATCATGAAAATAAGGATTCCGATAATTGTGCTCAAGTGCTAGAAGAAGAATGCATTAGAATGTTTGGCACTAAATATTCGAAGATGAGCATGATTGCAATGTTGTTAGTATGAACTCCTTGAATAACCATAGTACTAATGATGATTGCACCATTCATGATGAAAATTTCTCTTATAAGCATGTCAACTTTTGTGGAGTGCATAGAATTTGCAAGTGCACACCAAATAAGGAAGATAGATTTTGCATGAGGCATAAGTATTTAGAAACTAAATGGTTTCAAGAGAGGCTAGATGTTTGTGCTGAAAATTTAAAATTTCTTTGCCATACTTGTGAACTTTGCAATGAACATGGTCATTTAAATTTCCGATGCAAATTGTTTCATGATCGAATCGCGTCCAAAAATTGTGATGATTTTATTTCTCTTGCACATCATAATGAACTTAGTTTACTTTTGGTTTATGAAGAAATGAAACGTATAACTAAGCATATTACAGAATATAACCTTGAGAAATTCCTCGATATTGATCTAGAAGAAATTTTTATGTATTGTGCGGTGAATTGCATTGAAAATCCTTATATTGCCAATTACATAAAGAAAAGAAAACAAATAGAGGATGAAGAGAATACTAATGAAAGGGAAGAGGCTTCCCAATATCCTCCTATTATTTCTTATGATGAATCATGTAATGAGGAGGAGCCTTCTATTCAGCCAATCTCATTAATAAGGAGCTCAAAAAAGAGGGTTAAACCCACACATGATGTGAAGAATAAAAAGAAAAGACGGAGAAGCAAAGGTAGAAAGGTATCCCTCCCAAATGATGTTGCTCCTACTACTCATTGCAATGATGATAATTGCTATAGTATTGGTGCTATCCATACTATTAATGATGAGAGTGATTACGCTTATGATATGAAAAGGCCCAAGCTTGGGGATGATGTGTTTGATGAGAATGACATGTTTGAGAATATATTTGCTGAAATTAATGTTTGTCCCAAGCTTGGGGATGCTATGTTTAATAAAGATGATATTTCTAGTCTCCCAAGTTTTGATATGCAAACTTATTATGATGATAGCATGCCTCCTATTTATGATGCTTATATTGATGAAAGTGGGTTTGGAAGAGTGTCAACTTTAGGAGGTAATGATCCCACTATTTTGGAGGGTGTTGAATCTTATTTTGACGGTTATGAAAGTGGATTTGGAGAGGTCATGACTTTATTTAGTAATGATTCCACTATCTTGGAAGAGGTTTCAATTGATTATGATGAGAACAAAGTTGCTACTTATGATGATTATTCTGGTGATATTTATGCTATAAAAAGTAGAGATGATTATATTTATAAAACTTGTCATGATTATGATTACCCTTTTTCTGAACATTACTCTTTTTTAATGTGGAAACAATTTATAGTATTCGAGTTTCTTATGATACTCCCACTATTCCGAATGAGAAGAATCTTGCTTATGTGGAGAGTAGTAAAAATTCTATGCTTGTAGATCATGAAAAGAATGATTTATGTGATGGTTATATTGTTGAATTCATTCATTATGCTACTGAAAATTATTATGAGGCAGGAATATATGCTTGTAGGAATTGCAATAATATCAAGTTTCCTCTCTATGTGCTTAAAGTTTTAAAGTTATGCTTGTTTTGCCTTCCTATGCTAGTTGATTATTGTTCCCACAAGTTGTTTTCTCACAAAATCCCTATGCATAGGAAGTGGGTTAGGCTTAAATGTGCTAGTCATATTCTACATGATGCTCTCTTTATGTTTCAATTCTTATCGTTTATGTGAGCATCATTGAAATCATCATGCCTAGCTAGGGGCGTTAAACGTTAGCGCTTGTTGGGAGGCAACCCAATTTTATTTTTGTTCCTTGATTTTTGCTCCTGTTTAGAAATAAATAATATATATATCCTATGTTTAGATGTGGTTTTATATTTTAATTAGTGTTTGTGCCAAGTAGAACCTTTGGGAAGACTTGGGTGAAGTCTTTATGATCATGCTGTAAAAAAACAGAAACTTTAGCGCTCACAAGATTAGCTGCCATTTTTTTACTGGAGAGTGCTATTTAGTTAATTATTTTTGAAGATGATTAATAGATAAATTCCTCACGTCCATCAATTTATTTCAGAATTTTTGAGGTTCTAGAAGTATACATTTGATACAGATTACTACAGACTGTTCTGTTTTTGACAGATTCTGTTTTCTTTGTGTTGCTTGCTTATTTTGATGAATATATGAGTAGTATAGGAGGGTATGAACCATAGAGAAGTTGGAATACAGTAGATATTACACCAATATGAATTTAGAATGAGTTCACAACCGTACCAAAAGTGGTGATTTATTTTCTTATACTAACGGAGCTTACGAGTTTTCTGTTAAGTTTTGTGTTGTGAAGTTTTCAAGTTTTGGGTAAAGATTCGATGGAATATGGAATAAGGAGTGGAAAGATCCTAAGCTTGGGGATGCCCAAGGAACCCCAAGTAATATTCAAGGACAACCAAGAGCCTAAGCTTGGGGATGCCTCGGAAGGCATCCCCTCTTTCGTCTCCGTTCATCGGTAACTTTACTTGGAGCTATATTTTTATTCACCACATGATATGTGTTTTGCTTGGAGCGTCAATTTATTTCGTTAGGATTTTCTTTCTGTTATTTAGAACAATGTTTTGCATCTTCTATTTCAATAAAAGTGGCATTGATAGCCTTTACTATGCATATTTTACAAGTATACATGTTGCTGTTTGAAAACAGAAAGTTTACCGTTGTTCCAAAAATTCCCTAGAAAATTAAGAATGTGATAAAATGTTGAAACCTTTTTCATAATAAGAACTGATAAATTTAATACAGTGGGAATTTTCTTTCATAATTTTTGGAGCTAGGGAAGTATTGATCTTGCTGCATTCTTTACAGACTGTCCTGTTTAGGTAGATTGCTGTTATGTTTGCATTGTTTGCATATGTTTGCTTGTTTAATGATTCTATTAGAGGATAGGACTATTAAATATGCAGAGTAATTTAGTATGCAATGTTTAATAATAATTTTAGTGATTTTCTACAGTAGAGTATGATAAGGTTTTTGCATTGGTTTATACTAACTTATCTCACGAGTCCTTGTTGAGTTTTGTGTGGATGAAGCTTTTGAGATTTAGGGAGACCATGATATGAGAGAAATTAAGGAGACACAAAAGCTCAAGCTTGGGGATGCCCAAGGCATCCCAAGATAATATTTCAAGAAGACTCAAGCGTCTAAGCTTGGGTATGCCCCGGTTGGCATCCCACCTTTCTTCTTCAACAACTATCGGTTAGTTTCGGTTGATCCTAAGTTTTTGCTTCTTCACATGATGTTTTCCATTCTTAGAATGTCATTTTATTTTGTTTTGCTTTCTGTTTGAATAAAATATCAAGATCTCAAATTATTAAATGGGAGAGTCTTCACATAGCTAAATAATTATTCAAATACCCATTGATCTTCACTTATATCTTTTTGGAGTAGTTTGTCATTTACTCGTGTGCTTCACTTATATCCTATGAGTAAACAGTTGAATGATTTGAATATCATAAATATTAAATTATATATATTTCATATGCTTATCCCATGGGGATTAATGACTTCACATATAAGAAGTAGAGGTGGTAATTTTTTTGAAGGTTAGCAAACATTGTATTGGTCACTTGAACAATTCATGAAAGAATATTGAGGGAAGAGAGATTTCACATATAAATATACTATCTTGGACATCTTTTATAATTGTGAGCACTCATTAAAATATGACATGCTAAAAGGTTGATGTTGGACAAGGAAGACAATGTAATGGGTTATGTTTTCTTATATCTGAAATAAAGTATATTGTCATGGATCATCCAACATGTTGAGCTTGCCTTTCCCCCTCATGCTAGCCAAATTCTTTGCACCAAGTAGAGATACTACTTGTGCTTCCAAACATCCCTTAAACCAGTATTGCCATGAGAGTCCACCATACCTACCTATGCATTGAGTAAGATCCTTCAAGTAAGTTGTCATCGGTGCATGCAATAAAAATTGCTCTCTAAATATTTATGATCTATTAGTGTGGAGAAAATAAGCTTTATATGATCTTGTGATGTGGAAGCAATAAAAGCGACGGACTGCATAATAAGGTCCCTATCACAAGTGGCAATATAAAGTGACATTCTTTCGCATTAAGATTTTGTGCATCCAACTATAAAAGCGCATGACAACCTCTGCTTCCCTCTGCGAAGGGCCTATCTTTTATTCTTGTCTTATACCTTATGCAAGAGTCATGGTGATCTTCACCTTTCCTTTTTACATTTTATCCTTTGGCAAGCACATTGTGTTGGAAAGATCCTGATATATATATATATATATATATCCAATTGGATGTAAGGCATCATGAACTATTATTGTTGACATTACCCTTGAGGTAAAAGGTTGGGAGGCAAATTTATAAGCCCCTATCTTTCTCTGTGTCTGATTAAAAGTTTGAACCCATAAATATCACATGAGTGTTAGCAATTGTCACAGACTAAATGATAATTGAGTATATAAAGTTTGCTAAATTAAAGCTCTGACATAGACCCTTCCTGAAAATAAGATGAATTGTAATTGTTTGATGACTAATAACATGGTTTGTTTGTTTTCAAGAAAGTTTATGATCTATACTTTAACATGTGAATAGTTTGTTACTTGATCATGAGAAGTTTTATGAGTTGAGCTACTGTTATGATATATAATGATGTTAGAAAAGGTGATTGAAATTATCATTGATCAAATTTGTGCACCTGCTAGCATTCACACTTCATAAATTATTTCTTTTATCATTTACCTACTCGAGCACGAGCAGGAATTAAGCTTGGGGATACTGATACGTCTCCAACGTATCTATAATTTATGAAGTATTCATGCTATTATATTATCTGTTTTGGATGTTTATGGGCTTTACTAAAAACCCGAGGCCCATCCCAAATTGCTGTTTTCTTGCCTATTTCAGTGTTTTGAAGAAAAGGAATATCAAACGGAGTCCAAACGGAATGAAACCTTCGGGAGAGTTATTTTTGGAACAGAAGCAATCCAGGAGACTTGGAGTAGACGTCAGGGAAGCTTCAAGGAAGCCACGAGGCAGGGAGGCGCGCCCTACCCCCTTGGGCGCGGCCCCCACCCTCGTCGGCCCCTCGTGGCTCCCCTGACCGACTTCTTTAGCCTACATATGTCCATATTCCCTAAAAACATCGAGGAGCAGAATAGATCGGGAGTTCCACCGCCAGAAGCCTCCGTAGCCATCGAAAGCCAATCTAGACCCGTTCTGGCACCCAGCCGGAGGGGGAAATCCCTCTCTGGTGGCCATCTTCATCATCCCGGTGCTCTCCATGACGAGGAGGGAGTAGTTCTCCCTCGGGGCTGAGGGTATGTACCAGTAGCTATGTGTTTGATCTCTCTCTCTCTCTCTCGTGTTCTTGAGGTGGTACGATCTTGATGTATCGCGAGCTTTGCTATTATAGTTGGATCTTATGATATTTCTCCCCCTCTACTCTCTTGTAATGGATTGAATTTTCCCTTTGAAGTTATCTTATCGGATTGAATCTTTAAGGATTTGAGAACACTTGATGTATGTCTTGCATGTGCTTATCTGTGGTGACAATGGCATATCACGTGATCCACTTGATGTATGTTTTGGTGATCAACTTGCGAGTTCCGTGACCTCGTGAACTTATGCATAGGGGTTGGCACACGTTTTCGTCTTGACTCTCCGGTAGAAACTTTGGGGCACTCTTTGATGTTCTTTGTGTTGGTTGAATAGATGAATCTGAGATTGTGTGATGCATATCGTATAATCATACCCACGGATACTTGAGGTGACATTGGAGTATCTAGGTGACATTAGGGTTTTGGTTGATTTGTGTCTTAAGGTGTTATTCTAGTACGAACTCTTGAATAGATCGATCATAAAGAATAACTTTGAGGTGGTCTCGTACCCTACCATAATCTCTTCGTTTGTTCTCCGCTATTAGTGACTTTGGAGTGACTCTTTGTTGCTTGTTGAGGGATAGTTATATGATCCAATCATGTTATTATTGTTGTGAGAACTTGCACTAGTGAAAGTATGAACCCTAGGCCTTGTTTCCTAGCATTGCAATACCATTTGTGCTCACTTTTATCATTAGTTACCTTGCTGTTTTTATTTTTTCAGATTACAAAAACCTATATCTACCATCCATATTGCACTTGAATCACCATCTCTTTGCCGAATTAGTGCACCTATACAATTTACCATTGTATTGGGTGTGTTGGGGACACAAGAGACTCTTTGTTATTTGGTTGTAGGGTTGTTTGAGAGAGACCATCTTCATCCTATGCTTCCCACGGATTGATAAACCTTAGGTCGTCCACTTGAGGGAAATTTGCTACTGTCCTACAAACCTCTGCACTTGGAGGCCCAACAATGTATACAAGAAGAAGGTTGTGTAGTAGACATCAGCCAGCTGAGCTGCCGTGCAGGCCTCATCGCCCCACCGTACTCCCATCGCTGGCCTAGCCATCCCTCTACTCACCCACACCTGTTGTTATTCTCTGGGGACGGCAGACAAACAAGTAAACCCTTGTACTCCTCCGTGTGGGAAACAACTGCCGAGTCTTCCCTGGCTCTGTTTCGTTCCCTTCCTAGGCCTCGCCGTCGTCCACCGCCCTGGTGCTCTCAGTGCAGCCTGGTCAATGTGGTCAATAAACGACATCCATCGGAAGTGGACTGTACGTGGAGAGGTTGACAGCTGGGTCCACGGCCGCACGCAAGGAAATGCCTCCTTATTATGTGCAAAATAATGATTCCTCCACCTGACCGCTAGGACCCATGAGGAGGGCTTCCGTGTTTCGCGAAAAAATGTTTCCCCCGCTGACAGGTCGAACCCACCAGCTATATCTTCGCACGCAAGGAAGTGCCTCCTTATTACGCACAAAAAAAGAATACCCCTGCTAGCTGGGACCCACCATAGTGGGTGGCTGACTTGTGGGCCTACTAAGTTAATAGGGATGGAGGGCTTTGTCAACTTAGTCAATATGAACGATTCTAGCTCCAGTGACCGTACGATGTCCATCCAACGGCCATAGTGCTTCTTCAACCTCTGGTCTTCTTGCTCCAGCCGCCCAAAGTAGCGCCGGTCATGCCTCCTGCTCCTGCCTCCCATAGCCGGCTGTGCTGCCGTGGAGGCCTCATCGCCCCCATACTACTCCCACTGCTGGCCAGGCCATCCCTCCACTCACCCACACCCCCTGTTATTCTGCGGCGACGGCAGCCTCACACCACAGCCGAACCAGTGAACCCTCGTACTCCTCTCCGCGTGGGCATCCACTGCCGCGTCTTCCCCGGCTCCATGTCGTCCCCTTCCTAGGCCTCACCGTCGTCCACCGCCTTGGTGCTCTCGGCGCGGCGTGGTCAATGTGGTGAACGATCGACTTCCATCGGAAGAGTACTGTACGTGGAGAGGCTGACAGCTGGGTCCACGGCCACAACCCAGTTTTTTGTGATTTGCCAAGTAAGTCGCTTTGTCAGGCCTGTTGGGCTGCAAATCTTTCAAGACGAGGAGAGCTTCATTCGGCTGGCCGATAAAATGGCCTATCAGTAATGAGAAATGGGCTGTACATTTCTAAAACACATCAAACCGGCAATTAGTTTCAAATTTCTTTTTTTCATTTTGAGATTTTAAATTGCATTGATTTTTATGCGTGGACAATTTGTTGGATTTTATATTGATATACATTTATTTTTAAAATCAGTTTGAATGTGACTCAAAATTTCAGGAATAAAAACTGTTCGGACCGCACCGAAATATGCAAAATTTCGTATAATTTTTTAACCATGGCCACAATATGGGCTGTAATGCTAACAAAAAGAATATGGGCTCCAAAAAAACCTTAAGAATTAGCAAATGGGCTGTAAATTATTAGAAATAATGGCAGATGGGTTGTATGCTGTTTTCCACATATTTGAGGCTTTCCTAAAAAAGGGTTGACGCACAAGCAGTGGCTGTTGGATTTCCATCCAATTGTCGTCGTGCTTCTTCAATCTTTGCTCTTGCTGCTCCAGCCGCTCAAACAAGCGCCGGCGGGACTGCCTGCTCCCTCCTCCCCGTAGCCGGCTGTGCTTCCGCGCAAGCCTCACCGCCCCACCATACTCCCATCGCTGGACTAGCCATCCCTCTACTCACCCACACCCATTGTTATTCTCCAGCGACGGCAGACGAACCAATAAAACCTCGTATAATCGTACTCCCCTCCATGTGAGAAACAAATACCGAGTCTTCCCTGGCTCCGTGCCGTTCCCTTCCTAGGCCTCGCCGTCGTCCACCGCCCTGGTGCTCTCGACGCGGCCTGGTCAACGACCGACATGCATCTGATTTGGACTGTACTTGGAGAGGCTGACAGCTGGGTCCATGGCCGCACGAAAGGAAATGCCTCCTTATTACGCACAAAATAATTATTCCTCCACCTGACATCTGGGACCCACAGAAAGGGCCTCTATATTTCCTGAAAAAACGTTACCGCCGCTGACAGCTCGGACCCACCAGCTATATCTTCGCACGCAGGGAAGTGCCTCCTTATTACGCAGAAAAAATGAATACCCCCCTGCTAGCTGGGACCCAGTATAGTGGCAGGTAGACTTGTGAGCCTACTAAGTTGACGGGGACGGAGGGCTATGTCAACTTAGTCAATATGCACGATTCTAGCTCCAGTGACCGTACGATGTCCATTCAATGGCCGTAGTCCTTCTTCAACCTCTAGTTTTCTTGCTCCAGCCACCCAAACCAGCGCCGATCATGCCTTGTGCTCCTGCCTCCCATGGCCGGCTACGATGTGGCGGAGGCCTCACCGCCTACTACTCCCACCGCTAGCCAGGCCATCCCTCTACTCACCCACACCCCCTGTTATTCTGCGGCGACGGCAGCCTCACACCGCAGCGAACTAGTGAGCCCTCATACTCCTCTACACGTGGGCATCCACTGCCGCATCTTCCTCGGCTCCGCGTCGTCCCCTTCCAAGGCCTCGTTGTCGTCCACCACCCTGGTGCTCTCGGCGCGGTGTGGTCAATGTGATCAAGCAACGGCTTCCATCGGACGTGGACTGGACGTGGAGAGGCTGACAGCTAGGTCCATGGCCGCAGCAAGAAAGTGCCTCCTTATTACGCGCAAAATAATTATTCCTCCACCTGACAGCGGGGACCCACCAGACGGGCCACCGTATTTCGCGAAAAAAACTTTTCCCCCTGACTGCTGGGACCCACCAGCTACATCTTCGCACGCAAGGAAGTGCGCCCGGGCAAAAAAAACGATTCGCCCCCCTCACTGCTGGGACCCATGAGCTACATCTTCACACGCAAGGAAGTGCCTGACAGTCGGGACCCACCTGGTCGAAGCGCACGTAGCGTTGTCATTCTGGTCGCGAACGTGTATGTACATACTGGTCGATGTAGAGGCGCACATGTAGCATGTAAACGTACGTACAACGGCCAGTGTGCAAGAAAGAAAATACAACCACGTACGCACATACAGGCGGGGTCTCGAACGCCTACTCGCGCATACGTACGGCCAGAGCTCGTGTACATGGCTGGTTCGGAACGGAGAAACTGCGTCCTTGTCGTGTTCATGGGGAGCCAACCGGCTGGGTCGGAACGAAATGCGTCGTCGTGTTCATCGAGAGGGCTTGGACGGAACAGCCGATGGAAACGAGGCCTGGCGTACCACAGAACAGAGGAAACGGTCTTGTGTTCGACCGGCCACGTTCGAAACGGGATCCTATTCATCGGGAGGGGTCCGGCGTACCGCAAAACAGAGGAAACGGACCTCCTACAGTCGAAACGGGGTCCTGTTGATCGGGAGGGGTGTGGCCTACCACAAAACGGAGGAAACAGACTTGTGTTGGAGCGCTACGGTCGAAACAGGGGTCCTGTTCATCGGGAGGGGTGTGCCATACCGCAAAACGGGACTCCACGGGATATTGTTCATCTCCATCGTCGACCCCCTCCAGCCTCCACGGGCTACTATTCATCCACCGTCGACCTCCTCCAGCCTCCACCTATGACTATTCATCCACGGGCTCCTATTCATCCAGCCTCCACCGCGCGCTACTCCACCAACTACTGTTCAACCAGCCCTCTCCACGGGCTCCTGTTCAATCACCCCTCCACAGGCTACTGTTCATCCAACCCTCCGCCGTCTACTGTTCATCCAGCCCTCCACGGGGTGGTCATGTTCATCTAGCCCTCCACGGGGTCCTGTTCATCCAGCCCCAACCGGCTCGATCGATCGGGGTCCTGTTCATCCAAAGGCAACACCACGGGGTCCTGTTCATCCACCCCCATCAGGAACTGTTCATCCCAACCCCCCAGCAACGCTCACTGTTCATCCAGAGGAAGCATCGATCGGCTTCAGTTAGCAGCAGTAGAGAAGGAATCGCTTGACCGGGTTCAGTTAACAGCCATCGATCGATCGCTCGGGTTCAGTAACACGTAGCCTGCAGTGCAATCGCTCGGGTTCAGTAGGCGAATGCCTCGCTCGGGTTCAGTTAGAGCCCAACGCATCGCACCCATGCACGGGTAGGGATGGCAATGGGTCGGGTTTGGGGCGGGTGGAGCCGGTCCAAATCCAACCCATGACCCATCTTCCTACCCTCTGCCCATCCACCAAATTATCCATGGGCACAACTTGTGCCCATGCCCATACCCGCTAGATACCCACATACCCATGGAGCCCCATGGGCATAGAAAAGTCAGCATGAAGCCTTCCAAAAGATCAAATCAACTCATCATCATTCACTCACAAATGACAACATAAGCTACATGCATAAGTAGGTAAGAAGTAATACGATGAGTCCTTAAGTGTGACATATCAAAGGTTGATTCTGTAGCAAATAGCTCATGGCACAAGTTGCATATTTCCTGCCATTTCCCATTGATTTGCTCTTTCTACTGTCACTGGCATATGGCCCCACATGTCATACGGGTATCCATTGGATATCCATGGAGCACAAACTATAACCATGCCCAACCCAGCTATTCGTGGGTATCCATATCCACGGACCCATGGGCATAAATGTGCTCCATACCCTTGCCCAACCGGGTCGGGTATCCATGGGTACCCAGATCCATGGATATAATTGCCATCCCTACACGCGGGCGTGTACGAGAGAAACGCGAAAACCTCCGTGCATCTCTCGGCCCCGACCACCCACCGTAACCGGGAATGCCCCGATATCTTCCTCGCCCTCGCTTCTACCACGGTTTTTTCCGTCATGGACGGCCCAAAGAATCTCATGCAGCTGCGTCTCCGGCCTGCCCAGGACGAAAAGCCCATTTTCTGTCATGATTTTTTGTCATAGAAGTAGGATCCCACCACATCTATGATGATACCGGGTTTTGTCACAATTATCGTCATAGAAGTATCATAAGTATGATAGGAAAAAAATTCGTTCGGCCGAAAATGTCACAGATGTGTCTTTTTTTGTAGTGCATGTTCCTATGACTATGAGATCATGCAACTCCCGAATACCGAAGGAACACTTTGTGTGCTACCAAATGTCACAACGTAACTGGGTGATTATAAAGGTGCTCTATAGGTGTCTCCGATGGTGTTTGTTGAGTTGGCATAGATTGAGATTAGGATTTGTCACTTCGATTGTTGGAGAGGTATCTCTGGGCCCTCTCGGTAATGCACATCAATATAATCCTTGCAAGAAATGTGACTAATGAGTTAGTTGCGGGATGATGCATTACGGAACGAGTAAAGAGACTTGCCGGCAATGAGATTGAACTAGGTATTGAGATACCGACGATCGAATCTCGGGCAAGTAACATACCGATGACAAAGGAACAACGTATATCGTTATGCGGTTTAATCGATAAAGATCTTCGTAGAATATGTGGGAGTCAATATGAACATCCAGGTTCCGCTATTGGTTATTGACCGGAGACGTGTCTCGATCATGTCTACATAGTTCTCGAACCTGTCAGGTACGCATGCTTAACGTCCGGTGATGATCGGTATTATGAGTTTATGTGTTTTTGATGTACCTAAGGTAGTTTGGAGTCCTGGATGTGATGACGGACATGACGAGGAGTCTTGAAATGGTCGAGACATAAAGATTGATATATTGGATGACTATATTCGGACACCGGATGAGTTCCGGGGGTCACCGGATAATTATCGGAGTGCCGGGGGTTTATCAGAACCCCCGGGGGAACTAATGGGACAACATGGGCCTTGTGAGAGAGAGGAGGGGCCATAGGGATGGCCTCCCCCCCCTTGGGAGTTCGAATTGGACAAGGAGCGGTGCGGCGCCCCCTCTTTCCCTCCCTCTCTCCCTCTCCTTCCTCCCCCTCCCTCCTCCTAGTTGGACTAGGAAAGGGGGAGTCCTACTCCTACTTGGATGAGGACACCTCCCCCTCCTTGGCGCTCCCCAAGGCCGGCTGGCCTCCCCCTTGATCCTTTATATGCAGGGGTAGGGGTCACCCTAGAACACACAAGTTGATTGTTTCCAGTCGTGTGTGGTGCCCCCCTCCACCATAATCCACCTCGTTCATATTGTAGCTATGCTTAGGCGAAGCCCTGTTCCGATAGCATCATCATCACCGTCATCACGCCATGCTGACGAAGCTCTCCCTCGACACTCTGCTGGATCGTGAGTTCATGGGACATCACCGAGCCGAACGTGTGCAGATCGCGGAGGTGCCGCACTTTCATTACTAGGATCGGTCGATTGTGAAGACGTACGACTACATCAACCGCGTTATCATAACGCTTCTGCTTATGGCCTACGAGGGTACGTAGACAACACTCTCCCCTCTCGTTGCTATGCATCACCATGATCTTGCATGTGCGTAGGATTTTTTTTGAAATTACTGCGTTCCCCAACAGTGGCATCCGAGCCAGGTTTATGTGTAGATGCTATATGCACGAGTAGAATACAAAGGAGTTGTGGGCGTGGGTATATACATATTGCTTGCCTTCACTAGTTGTTTCTTGATTCGGCGGTATTGTTGGATGAAGCGGCCCAGACCGACATTACGCGTACGCTTACGCGAGACTGGTTCTATCGACGTGCTTCGCACATAGGTGGCTGGTGGGTGTCAGTTTCTCCAACTTTAGTTGAATCAGATTCAATGAATAGGGTTCTTTCTGAAGATCAAAAAGCAATCACTATATCGCGTTGTGGTTTTTGATGCATAGGTAAGAACGTTCTTGCTCAGCCCGTAGCAGCCACGTAAAACTTGCAACAACAAAGTAGAGGACGTCTAACTTGTTTTTGCAGGGCATGTTGTGATGTGATATGATCAAGACATGATGCTAAATTTTATTGTATGAGATGATCATGTTTTGTAACACAGTTATCGACAACTGGCAGGAGCCATGTAATTGCTTTACTTTATCACTAAGCGGTGTGGCGAGACGACAACGATGCTTCGATGGAGATCAAGGTGTCAAGCCGGTGACGATGGTGATCATGACGGTGCTTTGGAGATGGAGATCAAAGGCACAAGATTATGATGGCCATATCATATCACTTATATTGATTGCATGTGATGTTTATCCATTATGCATCTTATTTCGCTTAGTTCGGCGGTAGCATTATAAGATGATCTCTCACTAAATTTCAAGGTATAAGTGTTCTCCCTTAGTATGCATCGTTGCTACAGTTCGTCATGCCGAGACACGACGTGATGATCGGGTGTGATAAGCTCTGCGTTCACATACAACTGGTGCAAGCCAGTTTTGCACACGTAGAATACTCGGGTTAAACTTGACGAGCCAAGCATATGTAGATCTGGCCTCGGAACACTGAGACCGAAAGGTCGAGCGTGAATCATATAGTAGATATGATCAACATAGTGATGTTCACCATTGAAAACTACTCCATCTCACGTGATGATCAGACATGGTTTAGTTGATATGGATCACGTGATCACTTAGATGATTAGAGAGATATCTATCTAAGTGGGAGTTCTTACGTAATTTTATTAATTGAACTTTAATTTATCATGAACTTAGTACCTCATAGTATTTTGCATGTCTATGTTGTTGTAGATAGATGGCTCGTGCTGTTGTTCCGTTGAATTTTAATGCGTTCCTAGAGAAAGCTAAATTGAAAGATGATGGTAGCAACTACACGGACTGGGTCCGTAACTTGAGGCTTATACTCATTGCTGCACACAAAAATTACGTCCTGGAAGCACCGCTAGGTGATAAACCCGCTGTAGGAGCAACGCTAGATGTTATGAACACACGGCAAAGAAAAGCTGATGACTACTCGATAGTTTAGTGTGCCATGCTTTACAGCTTAGAACTGGGACTTCAACGATGTTTTGAACGTCATGGAACATATGAGATGTTGCAGGAGTTGAAGTTAATATTTCAAGCAAATGCCCGGATTGAGAGATATGAAGTCTCCAATAAGTTCTACAGGTGCAAAATGGAGGAGAATAGTTCTGTCAGTGAACATATACTCAGAATGTCTGGGTACCATAACCACTTGACTCAGCTGGGAGTTAATCTTCCTGATGATAGTGTCATTGACAGAGTTCTTCAATCATTGCCACCAACCTACAAGAGCTTCGTGATGAACTATAATATGCAAGGGATGGATAAGACGATTCTTGAGCTTTCGCAATGCTAAAGGTTGCGGAGGTAGAAATCAAGAAGGAGCATCAAGTGTTGATGGTCAACAAGACCACCAGTTTCAAGAAAAAGGGTAAAGGGAAGAAGGGGAACTTCAAGAAGAACAGCAAGCCGGTTGCTGCTCAAGTGAAGAAACAAAGTCTGGACCTAAACCTGAGACTAAGTGCTTCTACTGCAAAGGGACTGGTCACTAGAAGCGGAACTGCGCCAAGTATTTGGCAGAGAAGAAGGATGGCAAAGTGAAAGGTATATTTGATATGCATGTTATTGATGTGTACATTACTAATGCTCGCAGTAGTGCCTGGGTATTAGATACTGGTTCAGTTGCTAATATTTGCAACTCGAAACAGGGGCTACGGATTAAGCGAAGATTGGCTAAGGACGAGGTGACGATGCGCGTGGGAAATGGTTCCAAACCCGATGTGATCACCGTCGGCATGCTACCTCTACATCTACCTTCGGGGTTAGGTTTAGACCTAAATAATTTTTATTTGGTGCCAGCGTTGAGCATGAACATTATATCTGGATCTTGTTTGATCCGAGATGATTATTCATTTAAATCAGAGAATAATGGTTGTTCTATTTATATGAGTAATATATTTTATGGTCATGCACCCTTGATGAGTGGTCTATTTTTTACTAAATCTTGATAGTAGTGATACACATGTTCATAGTATTGAAGCCAAAAGATGAGAGTTGATAATGATAGTGCAAATTATTTGTGGCACTGTTGTTTAGGTCATATTGGTGTAAAGCGCATGAAGAAACTCCATTCTGATGTACTTCTGGAATCATTTGATTATGAATCACTTGGTACTTGCAAACCATGCCTCATGGGCAAGATGACTAAAACTCCATTCTGCAGAACAATGGAGCGAACAACATAGTTATTGGAAATCATACATACTGATGTTTGTGGTCCAATGAACATTGAAGCTCGCGGCGGATATCATTATTTTCTCACCTTCACACATGATTTGAGCAGATATGGGTATATCTACTTAATGAAACATAAGGCTGAAACATTTGAAAAGTTCAAAGAATTTCAGAGTAAAGTGGAAAATCATCGTAACAAGAAAATCAAGTTTCTGTGATCTGATCGTGGAGGTGAATATTTGAGTTATGAGTTTGGACTTCATTTGAAACAATGCGGAATACTTTCGCAACTCACGCCACCTGGAACACCACAACGTAATGGTGTGTCCGAACGTCATAACCGCACTTTATTAGATATGGTGCGATCTATGATGTCTCCCACTGATTTACCGCTGTCGTTTTGGGGTATTCTTTAGAGACGGCTCCATTCACGTTAAATAGGGCACCATCTAAATCCGTTGAGACAACACCTTATGAACTGTGGTTTGGCAAGAAACCCAAGTTGTCATTTCTTAAAATTTGGGGATGCGATGTTTATGTGAAGAAGCTTTAACCTGATAAGCTCGAACCCAAATCGGAGAAATGTGTCTTCATAGGATACCCAAAGGAGACTGTTGGGTACACCTTCTATCACAAATCCAAAGGCAAAATATTCGTTGCTAAGAATGGATCCTTTCTAGATAAGGAGTTTCTCTTGAAAGAAGTGAGTGGGAGTAAAGTAGAACTTGATGAGGTAATTGTACCTTCTCCCTTATTGAAAAGTAGTTCATCACTGAAATCAGTTCTAGTTATTCCTACACCAGTAAGTGAGGAAGCTAATGATGATGATCATGAAACTTCTGATCAAGTTACTACCGAACCTCGTAGGTCAACCAGAGTAAGATCCGCACCAGAGTGGTACGGTAATCCTATTCTGGAAGTCATGACAAACCTACGAACTATGAGGAAGCGATGATGAGCCCAGATTCCGAAAATGGCTTGAGGCCATGAAATCTGAGATGGGATCCATGTATGAGAACAAAGTATGGACTCTGGTTGAGTTACCCGATGATCGGCAGGACATAGAGAATAAATGGATCTTCAAGAAGAAGACTGACGCTGACGGTAATGTTACTGTCTACAAAGCTCGACTTGTTGCAATAGGTTTTCAACAAGTTCAAGGAGTTGACTAAGATGAGACCTTCTCACCCGTAGCGATGCTTAAGTCCGTCCGAATCATGTTAGCAATTGCCGCATTTTATGATTATGAAATTTGGCAAATGGATGTCAAAACTGCATTCCTTAATGGATATCTTAAAGAAGAGTTGTAGATGATGCAACCAGAAAGTTTTGTCGATCAAAAGGTGCTAACAAAGTGTGCAAGCTCCAGTGATCCATTTATGGACTGGTGCAACCCTCTCGGAGTTGGAATATACGCTTTGATAGTGTGATCAAAGCATATGGTTTTATATAGACTTTTGGAGAAGCCTGTATTTATAAGAAAGTGAGTGGGAGATCTGTAGAATTTCTGATATTATATGTAGATGACATATTGTTGATCGAAAATGATACTGAATTTCTGAATAGCATAAAAGGATACTTGAATAAGAATTTTTCAACGAAAGACCTCGATGAAGCTGCTTATATATTAGGCATCAAGATCTGTAGAGATAGATCAAGACGCTTAATTGGACTTTCACAAAGCACATACCTTGATAAAGTTTTGAAGAAGTTCAAAATGGATCAAGCAAAGAAAGGGTTCTTGCCGTGTTGCAAGGTGTGAAATTGAGTCAGACTCAATGCCCGACCACTGCAGAAGATAGAGAGAAAATTAAAGGTGTTCCCTATGCTTTAGCCATAGGCTCTATCATGTATGCAATGTTGTGTACCAGACCTGATGTGTGCCTTGCTATCAGTCTAGCAGGGAGGTACCAAAGTAATCTAGGAGTGGATCACTAGGCAGCGGTCAAGAACATACTGAAATACCTGAAATGGACTAAGGATATGTTTCTCGTATATGGAGGTGACAAAGAGCTCATCATAAACGGTTACGTCAATGCAAGCTTTGACACTGATCTGGATGACTCTAAGTCACAAACCAGATACGTGTTTTTATTAAATGGTGGAGCTGTCAGTTGGTGCAGTTCCAAGCAGAGCGTCGTGGCGGGATCTACGTGTGAAGCGGAATACATAGTTGCTTCGGAAGTAGCAAATGAAGGAGTCTGGATGAAGGAGTTCATATCCGATCTAGGTGTCATACCTAGTGCATCGGGTCCAATGAAAATGTTTTGTGACAATACTCATGCAATTGCCTTGGCAAAGGAATCCAGATTTCACAAGAGAACTAAGCACATCAAGAGATGCTTCAATTCCATCCGCGATCAAGTCAAAGAGGGAGACATAGAGATTTGCAAGATACATACGGATCTGAATGTTGCAGACCTATTGACTAAGCCTCTCTCACAAGCCAAACATGATCAACACCAAGACTCCATGCGTGTTAGAATCAATACAATGTAATCTAGATTACTGACTCTAGTGCAGGTGGGAGACCGAAGGAAATATGCCCTAGAGGCAATAATAAAGTTGTTATTTATATTTCCTTATACCATGATAAATGTTTATTATTCATGCTAGAATTGTATTAACCGGAAACTTAGTACATGTGTGAATACATAGAAAAATAGAATGTCACTAGTATGCCTCTACTTGACTAGCTCGTTGAATCAATGATGGTTATGTTTCCTAACCATAGACATGAGTAGTCATTTGATTAAAGGGATCACATCATTAGAGAATGATGTGATTGACTTGACCCATCCGTTAGCTTAGTACGATGATCGTTTAGTTTGTTGCTATTGCTTTCTCCATAACTTATACATATTTATGACTATGAGATCATGAAACTCCCGAATACCGGAGGAACACTTTGTGTTCTACAAAACGCCACAACATAACTGGGTGATTATAAAGGTGCTCTACAGGTGTCTCCGATGTTGTTTGTTGAGTTGGCATAGATCGAGATTAGGATTTGTCACTCCGATTGTCGGAGAGGTATCTCTGGGCCCTCTCGGTAATGCACATCAATATAAGGCTTGCAAGCAATGTGACTAATGAGTTAGTTGCGGGATGATGCATTACGGAATGAGTAAAGAGACTTGCCGGTAACGAGATTGAACTAGGTATTGAGATACCGACGATCGAATCTCGGGCAAGTAACATACCGATGACAAAGGGAACAACGTATATCGTTATGCGGTTTGACCAATAAAGATCTTCGTAGAATATGTGGGAGCCAATATGAACATATAGGTTCCGCTATTGGTTATTGACCGGAGACATTTCTCGATCATGTCTACATAGTTCTCGAACCCGTAGGGTCCGCAAGCTTAACGTTCGGTGATGATCGGTATTATGAGTTTATGTGTTTTGATGTACCAAAGGTAGTTCGGAGTCCCGAATGTGATCACGGACATGACGAGGAGTCTCGAAATGGTTCAGACATAAAGATTGATATATTGATGACTATATTCAGACACTGGATGAGTTCCGGGGGTCACCGGATAATTACGGGGGGGGGGGGGGGGGGGTTATCGGAACCCCCGGGGAACTAATGGGCCAACATGGGCCTTGTGAGAGAGAGGAGGGGCCATAGGGATGGCCGCCCCCCTTGGGAGTCCGAATTGGACAAGGAGGGGGGCGGCGCCCCCTCTTTCCCTCCCTCTCTCCCCCTCCCTCCTCCTAGTTGGACTAGGAAAGGGGGAGTCCTACTCCTACTAGGAGGAGGACTCCTCCCCCTCCTTGGCACGCCCCAAGCTCTACAAAAAAATACACTTCCGTGATGATACGTGTTTGTCATAGTAGGTCGCGTTTTTTGTCATGCATGTACATCCATGACAAATTTATGACAGAATCAAGATAGTCATACCTGTGCTGTCGTAGAAGTGTTCCATGACATTACCAAAATTATCATCATGGAAGTGTCCACTTCCATGACGATAAATCGCGCGTCACAGAAGTGCTTTCGTCAAGGGTGACTGACACGTCTTTCTCTCCCTCGTACCAACACGTACAGAAGTGCCTGCCGCTCCTCACTGGACAGAAGGCGCCTATGATACATCAACACGTGGCATGGCCCAACAGTAGCCCATTCCTGTGAAAAGCCCGGCCTGTTTGACTTGGTCAAAAGCTGGCGGGCCGGCCCATGGAAAGCCTGTTAACAGCTTGTTCGCATATAGCCCATTTACAACACGCTAACCCAAGGCCCGTTACGCCCTATCCGAATTAGGCCCAGTAGCATCATCTGGGCCATCCAATATGATTCCAGCCCGCTTTCACTTCTGGCCCATGTATAGCCCATGACGTCTTTCAGCCCATATGAGGCCCTTTGTAACTCTTGGCCCATTAGCGGCCCATGCTGAAACTAGCCCGTAATGAACAGTGTATTACTTTACACCCATTAATGGCCCGTGGTGAAACTGGCCCGTAATGAATAGTGTATCACTTTATACCCATTAACGGCCCGTTATTCCGTTGGGCCGTTTCCAGCCCAAGTTAACTTTCGGCCTTCGGAGGGCCCATTTATTCTTGGGCTCATTTGCAGCATTCGGTTACTTACGGCCCGTTACTGTCATTTTCTGCTTGTGGGCCAAATTCAGCCTGTCGTTACAGTCGGCCCATTTGTGGACCGTTAGTCTGTTGGGCCATTTTCATAGCATCACCAAATACGGCCTATTAATGGCCCATTATGGCCAGCCCATAAAACGTATGATTTCCATTAAAGGCCCGTCTACGGCCCATTAAAGGCCCATACAAGACCCATAAATGAGTCAGCGGCCCATGGATCCTACGAGACGTAGAAGGCCCATGGATCCTATGAGACGTAGAAGGCCCATGGATCCTATGAGACATACAAGGCCCATGGATCCTACGAGACATAGAAGGCCCATGGATCCTACGAGACGTAGAAGGCCCATGGATCCTACGAGACGTAGAAGGCCCATGGATCCGACGGCCCGTGAAGGGCCATGGTCGGGCGAGTTGGCCCCCGTTTGAACGATATAGCATATTCAAAGAATTATCCTACTCAATACTATCACCTCTAAAAAGTATACACTATACAACAAAGAGATCAAGGCATAGAAAGGTAGAATAATCCTACACTATACAATAAAGAAATTACAGCCGATTATACCCACTGGGCATTATGGTTCGGCACAGGTGATAATAAAGCATACACAAATAGCAAATTACATACACTGGGCAAATACAACTCATACATCATGGACGCGCATCAACTTAACTCCATTTGAACTCTAATATCTTCAGAAAATAGGATTGGCCGGATTCAGATAGCACAAATTTCAGTCTGCAAAATCTCCAATTCCTTCATGGTTACTTGAGTGTCTTGTTTCATTTTTTTGACTCCTGCATCTAATACCTGCATGTCCAGTCTCAACTTGTTGACTATACATTGACAATCATGTACACGTTGTCTTGCCACCTCTAGTTGATGCTCGAGAACATCAGAACATTCCAATTCCAATCCATAATCATTTGGTAACGGCCATGCCGCACTGCTCGCAGATCTTTGTGTTGATGTCACTTCATCCTGAAATGTTTCTGTAAGTACACATGACTAGGGCAAAAATATAGTTACAACAGTGAAGCGAACAAGACACTATTTTGTACTACATGGCAAAACAGGACTAACAATAATGTTACACGTCACTTTCAAAAAAAATGTTACACGTCATGAAGAATAAGAAGGTGATATTTTAAAAATTATAAAAAGATAGTCTGTGTAGAATGCATACAGAAATCCCTCTTAGCTCACCAAAGGAGCATGATGTTGGGGCCCAATCGAAAACATAGACAAGTTACAAATTTAGACAGCAGGTTGCGTATAAGTAAGCAAGCAGTTGGCCATTTTGTGCCTCAATTAAAGTCTTAGGGAGCATAATGAACAGGAGAGGGTTTCATACAAACATACTACAGTAGGCAAAACTATGCAATCATTAGTGTAGTATAAACTAGATTGTGAGCCTCATGCAATAATAGTTGGTTAATAGACTTCAAAGCTTCAGGCACACTTCGGCAGAGTAATTAAATGGTAAGGCCTTTAATTATGTCAACTAATAGTGATACAAGTACCGAACATCAGGCATGATTATTTGGGCATCTCATTAACTGAGGACAAATAAAGCAATTGAAAAGAGAAAATTAACTATGCCTAAAACAAACAAGGAATTGAACTGTTGAGTTGCATACAGTGACTTACCTTAGCAGGTTGAAGAGGCTCAGCGCGGCTCCTACTTCTCTTGCAAGGCTCCTTCCTAACATCTTGTAGTTGGAAATCCTCAATCTTATCTTCATTGCACCCCCTCTGCAAGGTGACACAAACTAGTTACTCGTCTCCTTGGAAGATAAATATGCATACTTTCCAGTCTGTGAACACAAAAGGATGAGATTATAACAAAACAACACCACATAATGAAACAGCCGCATCTCTTGCACTTGCACACAATGAAATGAGCATTTACTATGTCTGCACTATGTAAAAACTAGGCATACCTTCGAACTGGATCTCCAGGTACTCTTGGAGAGCCTACTGTAGTGTACAGCCAAACCTTTATGTCACCTATGATTTAGACAAGGCCCCACTACAGCAGCCCTTAGTGTTTAAATCGTTGACAACCCCAGCTCGATTCCGCCTTTTCAGGGCATATTGTCAAAATAAGCCATAAAAGATGCAAAGAAGTCATTTTTGAGTTATGGGCTTGGGCTTAACTAATTTCGCTTTGGAGGGGGGTGTTTTAGATAGAACCTCACTAAAAATTGAAGGGAAGGGGAATAGTGAAATGACTCTGTTGTCTGCCTATATTACACTCAAAATGCAACTGCTGACGCCCGTGTCACACCTGACCCTCAAGTAAAAACAAACATGCAAGCATTCATTGCCCTGCCCGCTTGCATCTCCTCTCCCCTTTCCCTCTACCTCGATCCCCTACCTGCAGCACTAGGGTTCCTCCAGCGAGCCGTCGCCACTGGTCCCATCTGGCCTGGTCCTCGACGATGTTATGTCTAGCTAGGCTACATGGCCGGCGGGTAGGGGCAAATCTCCCTGGCTGCTCCTCCCTCTGGCGCCACCCCTCATTCTCATGGTCTCCAGCAGCTGCTCCACTGTGGTTCGTCCAACGCACTACTCCGGCGGGCGCTGCACAACTACGGCTGATGCCACACTGCGGCAGAAGGCACCTTATGCCACAAGCTCATCCAACAAGGTGAGGATCTCCTCTAATTTTTTGCCAAATTTTCATTCTGATCCACTATACGATGAATTTCTATGAGCTGCTTCTGCTGCTGCTATATGATGCATTGTTGCGAGCTGCTCTTGCTGCTGCTATATGATGAATTGCTATGAGCTGCTGCTGTATGATGAGTTGCTATGAGCTGCTGCTGCTACATGATGAATTGCTATGAGCTGCTGCTACTATATGATGAGTTGCTACAAGCTGCTGCTGCTGCTATATGATGAATTGCTATGAGCTGCTCCTCCTGCTGCTATATGATGAATTGCTATGAGCTGCTGCTGGTATATGATGAATTGTAGACTGTTGTTGATGTATGATGAGTTGCTATGAGCTACTGCTGCTATATGATGCTTTCAGGTGGTGCTGCTATATGATAATAACCAGCCACTTGGACCATCAAATTTCAATAAATAATTGTTCTTCATTTAAATGTGGGTCATGCGTTCTTCGTTTAAATTAGGCAATGGGATCTCTATGGAAAACATTGACCAAAGTAGATTGTGCCAAGTAGATGGTATCTTTGTATTTGCATTTTGAGCAAATAGTGATGGTCTATTTTCCTATCATATTAATTACTGCACTGGGTTCAATTTGTGATGTTTACAAGTCAAATTAATTTCCATATGGGCAGCAAAATGAAAAAAATATAATGCAATCTAGACTTTCCACTAATCATACCAAAGATAAGCTGAAAACGCAATGAAAAGAACTGGTTGGCTTATTACATGGAGCTTATATTCACAGGTGCTTATTTTCTTAGGATAACTTGTAATAACTGTCCCTAAGAAACTTGGCTAATAGAACTGGCATACAAATAACATGTCACGATGATTGCAATGGAGGAGTGACGTACCATAGCACACTGTATAGGCTCACCGCTGCCTCTCCTTTTTTGCGATGTTCCATGAAATTGCCACATACATCTTGTACTTTTTCATTGTGTAACCCTATCTGCAAGTTGACACGGCTAATTCCAGACATCTCTACATGATACTACATTGCATATCCCTTCCGCATATTTAAACCACCAATTAACGATTGTGTGCGTACCATAAACTAGCCATGACTCTGTATGCTGGACTAGCAGGCACTCTAAGGGAGCCTAATGTAGTGCACTGGAATTCCTACATGCCACCTACGATTTTGTGTAATGTACTGCCCCTGTTCCTAAATATATGTCTTTGTAGAGATTCCAGTATGGACCACATATAGATGTATATAGATGCATTTTCGAGTGTAGATTCACTCATTTTGCTCCGTATGTAGCCTATAGTGGAATCTCTAGGAAGACTTATATTTAGGAACGGAGGTACGAGGTAGTATCATGTATGACATCTACATATCTAATTTAGCAGCCAGTAGTAGAAATCATTGTCTGCACAAAGGGATTACTGGTCAAAAATCCTAGCAAAGCACGCTTGCAGGCATAGAACAATACAAGAGAGAGAGAGAGAGAGAGAGACGCGCTTACAAGATCATAGCAATGCCTCAATCCAGGATCTTGGTTGGCCAAGCTGTTAGATCCAGAAGAAACATCGTCCTTGTAGTTTTTGCCAGCTGCATAACAGGTAACAACGACCGGTTAGTATATTTGAAGTACATCGGGCAGGTGATGCTGGACGGGTTTAAAGGTGACAAGTACCTAGGCCGTGGCGGGTGCTTGGCATCTCTCTAGACGGTGGGAATCGGGTTAGAAACGTCGAGGGTGATGACGTTGCGCTGGCTGTCGGGGTCTGGTAAGGAGATATTGAATCATCGAGTAGGGTGTTTGTGGAGCGGCTCCGGTAGGGTGGACTACGATGTGGGTGAAGCAGATCTGTGGCCGTGGACGAGGGCATAGGTGAAGCTGCTCCGGTGGTTGGGTTAAGGATGGTGTCGACGATGCAGATCTGCGGCCGTGGACGGGGTGTCAGAAGCTGCTCCGGTGGTTGGGTTAAAGATGGTGTCGATGATGCGGATCTGCGGACGTGGACGGGGCGTCAGAAGCTGCTCCGGTGGTTGGGTTAAGGGTGGTGTCGACGATGCGGATGTGCGGTCGTGGATGGGGCGTCAGAAGCTGCTCCGGTTGTTGGGTTAAGGGTGGTGTCGACGATGCGGATCTGCGGCCGTGGACGGGGCATCAGAAGCTGCTCCGGTAGGTTGGATGAGGGTGCGAGGAAGCGGATCTGAGGCCGTGGACTTGTGAGTTGGCAAAGCGGCCCCGTTAGGGTTGAGAATGGTATAGGCGAAGCTACTCCGGTAGGGTTGACGATGGTGTTGACGAAGCGGCTCCAGTAGGGTTGAGGAAGGTGTCGGCGAAGCGGCTCCGGTAGGGTTGAGGAAGGTGTCGGCAAAGAGGATCAGAGGCCGTCGACGGGGGTGTCGGTGGGGCGGCTCCGGGGGGTGTGGACGAAGCATCTCCGGTAGGGAGTACGAATGAGCTGCTGCAGATGCGTGGCGGTTGACGAGAGTACCGGCGAAGTAGATCCGGCACCGTGGACAAGGTCGGCACTGAATGGGCTGTGGTACAGTGGTGGATGAGCAGTCTACTTGTTTCTAGGGGAGGTGGGATGGGTAGATGCAGCCGCAGAAGCAGATCGGGTGAGGTGGACGCCACTGGCAGTGAATGGGCTATGGTACGCCGGTGGATGAGCAGTCCAGGGTTTCGAGAGGGGAGGGGAGAAAGGGCGATGAAGTACGGACGACGTGATGTAAGATGCTCTGGTGCTATGGAGTTAGTCGTTTTTGCGGGAGGGGGAGAGGAAATGGGGGTGCCGTGTAGTGGGGGAACCAGAAGTTACCAAAGCAGCCCCGACCTATCATGTAGATGAGGGCGATATTGTAACTGTTGGTCTCCGTGCACCAAGGACAAAAGGGGGATTTCACATGCTAAATACTAAGGTGGCGGAAATTTTAGAAGGAGGCGGGAGATTTTGCTGCCCGCGGGATCGTTCGTATCCAGTTTCAACTAATTTTGGACCGTGCTAGCGGGAAGGTCATGCTAGACTGTGTACACGGGGCACGCGTCAGCAGTTAATAACTAGTGTGAAGTCCACCCCAGAAAAAAGACAATAACTCGGGATGATGCGCTGATAACTTGGACGTTCACACGGGTGCGGCCAATCGTACGGGTGTAGTGGCGCGTTCACAAAAAAATGGATCAAACGCTCAGCCTATGTATTTCTCGTGTAAATAGATCATTTAGTGCCATTGGTTATTTACTTTAAACATAATGCATTGACGTGTTAGTGTAGAGGCACACAAAAAGAATTGGATATTGTAGTCAGCTACTTAAAAGTGTTACCTCATATGATTACATAGCCTCCATTTCATAAATTGCGTACCCATTGAATTCATATATGAATATTACATATATTACTTCAAAATAGAAACTTAAATCATCCAAGACTAACTAATTTGAATGCAAGAGTAACAATGGTGCATGTACATGATAGCTACATTAGTTGTTTCAAGAAACATCACTGTAACTTTGGCATGCACAACTGAAAAGGTTTATTTAAATAGAAAAAATGTGATATGTGAGTGTCCAATCTTTATAGCGTTGAATCGATATTGTACCTTTGGCCACGATACGAAGTAGATATTGACTTATGTTCAAGCGATGCACGTCCATGATCACTAGATAGTGATACGTGAATGAATTGTGTAATCTCTCTCACACGCATACATATCTCATTTCCATGTGGGCATCGGAATCACACACGCGCACTTCGTGTATTTCTCTCCCTCTGTCAGGGTTAAATTCGTCTTTCTACCCCGTCCTACAAGTCTCTCACACAGAAACACACACGCTCTCTATGTCTAACACGCCCACCCCTTTAATTCCGCCCACCCACAGCCACTAATGTCTCAAAGTATAATAATGTCTCTCACACATATGCTATCTACCTATCCCTTAATATAGCTAGATATGTGTCACACAAACTCCTTCTCCCTACTAGCAAGATGCCCATGCGTTTAAGGATGAACGAGGGAATGCCTTATTTGCAAATGCGGAGAGGGGTGTGGGTATCCTTTTGCAAAATTGCCATAGTTTCCTTCATGTCCGTCGGATATAAATCGGATGGCCTATATTGCAGGATGGCAGGAACACCATCATCACCAACTCTGTTTTTTATAAGAGTAGAGATATGTGAGTGTCACTGCCCCCCCCCCACACACACCCACACTTCCCAACACCAAAGGAGTAGGGTGACACCTCGATCTTGATACTAATATATCGACTGGCTTCTCTCTCAAACATACACACACACACTACCCGGCACCGAAGGAGTAGGGTGGCACATCAATCTTGATAATAATCTATCTACTCCTCTTTCAAACACACACACACACACACACACACACTCGCTAGTTGTGCCTCTGTGCCTACCGCGCACACTCTCGATACGTCTTTCTCTCCCTCCCCCCAACAATGACAGCAGAAGGGTGACAACTCGATCTGATCATAATCTGTCAATTGGTTTCTCTCTCAAACATTGTGTCTCGGTGCCTCACTCGGTAGCCCCCTCGATATGTAGACTTCTCACGCGCGCACAGCTGTAGTGACGATGACGCTGAACCCAGTGTGCCTTGTTTTTACCGGCCTCATGTGATAGTTTTCACCCTGTTTTATGTTAATTAACAAGGCAACCTTTTCTTTGTTACTACTAGTGAATCTGAAATCATTCGAGGCAGACATAAAATATATCACTTCAACCCAATTATCGCAGCAACTATTTTAAAAGAAATTAGCTAGCTGCCTGTGCGTTGCACAGAACATCAAGATGCATTTGTATGAGTAGTTTATCTTGTGAGAGAAAAGGTTGAACGAGGGAAGGCCTTATTTGCGAACGTGGAGAGACGTGTGGGTAAATTTTTGCAAAATTACCATAGTTTCTTTCCTATCCATTAGATATAAATCCGACGGCCTATATTGCAGGATGGCACGCACACCATCATCACCAACTATGTTTTCTACTCCCTCCGTCCGAAAATACTTGTCATCAAAATGGATAAAAAGATATGTATCTAAAACTAAAATACGTCTAGATACATTTCCTTTTATCCATTTTGATAACAAGTATTTCCGGACGGAGGGAGTATTTGTCTTTTTAGAGATTTCAACAAGTGACTATGACCGGACCTTACCAACATACTCAAAAAAGTAGTCCATAATTTTGATATTACCCTCTTTTCTTGGTGGTGCAGTGCCATCTGGATACCTCATAAATAAATCAAGGACAAATCTGACCCCTTCCTGAAAAGACATATGGAGCAAAATGAGTGAATCTACACTCTAAAATATTTCTACATACACATCCGTATGTGATAGTCCATTTGAAGTCTGAAAAAGACAAATATTTAGGAATGAATGGAGTATATATAAGAGTAGACATGGAGATATATCTCCAGCATGGTCTACAACAAAAATGTGCTGGGCTGGTTAGCGACGGATGCTCGCAACGCGATGACATGAGTTTGAATTCTGTCTTTTAACTTTATATTTTATATGATATATTACTCTACTTATTTAATATATACTTCTTTCGCTACTGTACTGACAGTGGAACCCACAGAGTACTTAGAATACAAGATTAAGGATGGACTTGTTTCTTTTTAACTTTATATACAAAGCTGTAGCCACCCTGCAAGTCACGTGTACACTGTACATGCAATTAACTTTTTATAGAGGGACAATCATACATGCAATTAACCCAAATGGATTTGATGTCACTCTATTATTTTGAGCATAAAGAGCATCTCCAACGGTAGCCGGCAAATTTCCTCCCGCTTCCTTAAGCGGAGGACGACATCAAACGCCAGCGGCATACATTTTTACAACTCTAACCAACCAGATGAAATTCGTGCAAACACGGACTGATTTCATATAAGCATGAAGGATTTCGTATAAAAAATCCGGATCTTCATATAAACATGATGGATTTCATTACATTTACATGAACTAAGAGGTGCCAATATGGCTCTCTTGTGTAATTAATACCCCCTCCGTCCGGAAATACTTGTCCTAGAAATGGATGTATCTAGACTTATTTTAGTTCTAAATGGCCGCCCGCAGATCCCTTTGTCTTCCTCATGTCCGTCAGACACTTGCGGGGTCGAGGAAGGTCCTCGGAAGAGACGAAGCAGCAAAGAAACCACCTGAATCCGCGGTCGTCGCCTCGGCGGTGGCCTTCATGCGTCCCAAGTGGCGGTGGCGTCCCGTGTTCTACTTCTCCTCGATGATGGCAGCGGACACGGAGAAGCTGGCCACCGACTCATCACTCTCCACGCACCCGGCTTTTGTCTCTGCCTGCATGGCGCTACCGCAGGCACGGGAGGCGCGCCCACAGACACGGGAGGTGCGACTACCGCAGACACTGGTGGCGGGGTACGACGCGGCAGCGACGACGCCCGTGCCGATGTGCTCGCCGCCGTGCCGGCGTGGAGAAACTCACCACTCCTCATTGAGCTGAACTGGAGTGGCGAGTTGCTGAACCACGCGCCTGCTTGGGGCGGCAACTGGCTCCGTCGGGCCAAGCAAGGTTGGTGAAGCACCAAGCGGCCTCGCCCGTATCCGGAGGGCTCGATGGGCCACCCAGCCGGGTAATATGCCAGAGAACGGCTCATCGGAAGCCATCGGAAGAGTGGAGAAAATGGTGAAGGAGGAGATGGGGGAGCGGCGGAGGGGTGCGATTCTTGCCCGCTGTCTGTCTGGCCTCGTGTAAATAGACGACGGACAGTAGGAGCTTGGCCGGCGTCTGGCCTCGTTTAAACTGAGGGCGGATGGGAGGAGCTCGGCCGGTGTTGCGTTTAATTCCGGCCCGCTCATGAATGGACGTGTGGCCGGTGTAGGATTCTCGGTTTGCATGCGGGTTTAACGGAGGGGTTTAAGGGAGGCGTCGGGCGTGCAACGGGCGACGCGCTACTATTCGATTTGACAACAGTAATGAGCCGTCAAATCACAAAGTCCCTCGTCTCTCGTGAAACCGACCGAGCTAGACTGCCCCGCCCTCTAGCCTTTTGAAAAATGTATATACTCCACTTTTGTACAGTAGTAGTATCGATGGATTGCGCCATGGAGCAAAACTTGAAATTTTAAAAAAAGGTGGTACATATAGAGAGCGCTCGTCGCCAAATTATGCATATAGTACTATTAAAAAGGCTTGTCACAATAATGGTTTCCAACACAAGTGCACAACCCACCCCTCAAATAAAACTAAGCACCCTGGAATTCTTTGACAAAACTAAGCACCCTGAAATTCTTTGACAACTAAACTGCTGGCTATATGATGTTGGCCATATATATTGTATGTATATAATGTGAAGAAACGAGTGGTAGTACTATACCAACTAAAATATGAAATGTAAGAAATACTAGTATGTACGTACTGAAGAGTTAAAGTAACAAGAAGAAACATAACATAGTTCTGCTGGGGGCTCAGCACAACACACCCCTCAAATTAAATTAAGCACACCTGAAATTAAACTTTGCAACTATTCCGGTAGACACTGCATTAGAACCACCATGAGCAACAACACTGCCACCTTACTCGGAGTCCTCGTCCACGTCCTCGACTTCGTCCTTGTCCCTCTTCCTCTTGGCCAATACTTCTTTGCTTGAACCGCACACTTGGTTGTTGCTCTTCATCCAACCCTTGTAGATATTGAAGCAAAGGTAGCCATCCATTGCAGCGTAGTGGACGTGGTCTATATCCAGTACATTCCGCTGCCATGCATGACGATGAAACGTGTATGGAGGTTTCTCCAGTTTACCGTACGAAGGATGAACCATGGCTCCTGCTAGGGTCAGCATTGAAGGCTGACGAGAGGACACCAGCCGATTCTTCTGGAGGAGAAGGTGTTGCCTACAACGAGGCCTATCCGACAAAGGACTTCTTTATCGTTACCAAAGTCTACAGTAACGAATTTGACTAGGTTGCTCCCGAGGAAGTCCTTCAAATCCTGGCACTCAACGTCGGCATGGCATATGTAGTAGACCAAGAATAAGTCATGCGTGCAAACCTGGATCATGGTGGGCTTCTTCCTCTCTTCATCCTTTAGATCCTTCTCTAGTCCCAGGACTGTGGTGTACTCAACATCTAGCCCAGCGACCCACTCATCATCTGAGTCTTCGAACATGCGTCTGAAGCGAGAAAGGCATCCTTTCACCGTCGTGGAAGAACGGGTGTAGATGACGTCGAACTCATCACCAGTGATGGTTCTAACCTTGTACTCACTGCCGATCGTGGAGATTTGGGACGCCATGGGTTTGGGAGGAGGGTTAGGATTAGTGGAACTGCCGTAATGTGAATGGACGGGATGACTAGGAGCGAACCGTCATAGTATTGAAGGACGTGCGGGGACGAGTAGGAGCGAACTGCCAGCGTGCGAACAACAGGGTAGTGGCTTTCCATTCTCCCATGATACGGGCTTCCGAGAGCCCTTGGATCTGAGATCGAATGGTTGCATGGCGTGATTCTAGACCTATGGGTGAATATCCTATCCTGGAGGGTTATTCTGCAAATTTTCAGCAACTTAGCATGCGACCGTTTGATCTCAGATCCAAGGGCTGCCAGCAGCCCGTATCGTGGTCACGCTTACCACGACCGTCGCGTCGCTCTTGTGGTCGCGCCCTTGGAGATTTAACATGGTGCGTTAGGCTATCTGATGTTGGAATGTCATACATAGTCATCACTTAGTCACTCATACTACAACAAGGTTTTGGCTATAAGGTTGGCTATAAGTGTATTGTTTTTACTTCTCCCTATCTCTTTCTTCGTACTCCCTCCATCCCATAATATAAGAACGTTTTTTACACTAGTGTAGTGCCAAAAACGTTCTTATATTATGGGACACAGGGAGTACTAGTATTTATTGCATTTGCCAAGGAGTGACCTCTTCCAATGAAATGGTGTTGCTAAGTTTGCTTCATTTAATTAGCTACAGACTCAAAATTGTCTTTTCACCTAGGTACACGCGCTTAGCACCGTTTCTTCCTTGGGTCACCAAACTAGTCTCTCTCTTCTTGATTAACTTGCCACATTAGACTTTATGCCTATGTGGCAAGCTTAAGCACCTGTAGGAGCAAGTAAGTACAATAGTGCGCTTTACATGGCATTTTTGCATATGTCGAGGGAAGAGAGGCAGGGAAAAAGTGGAGAAGTGGGCTCTCATGCAAGAGCCTGCCTCTACTACATGGTGGAGCATTGGGAGAGGCACCTGTATGGAGGTGGTCAGGAATCGGGAGACTCACGCCGGTCTTAGCGTCGCGGTTAAAATGATAATGGCAAGTCAAATCACGTGGCCCCACCTATCCAACAGTAACTCGCTGTCAAATCACACAGCCCTACGTTTGCAGCATCCTACTCCCTCGTCTTCTTGCTTCTCTATCGAACCGACTAGGCGGAACTGCCCCGCTTACCGCGCAGGAAAAGCCCGCGAGTATACTCCCTCCGTCTAGGTGACCAAGGTGGAGAGGAAAACGAGAGAACTTAATGTTTAGTATTTGCTAAGGCTGGTTGTAATGGTACTAGCCTTAGCAATTTTGATGAGGTGTCATAGAATTAAATGAAGAAAGAGAGAGAGTTGAGTACTATGTGTCATACATGGCAATAAATAAAGTACTACATGATACTAATATATGATACATGGCGCAGGAGTACTCAGTATTATTAATATAGTTTTGCTAGAACTCATCTAGATGAGATATAATTTGGTCTCATTCATCTTTTATAGCCATTGGATGTGATGCTATATAAGATGCGTGTGTGCTGACGTGGGTTGTATTTGTTCTTGTGCAACGAACTGACCACTGCATGTCATGTTTGATAGTCTCAAGTCATTAAAAGCATACAAGCCCCACATCTCTTCTTGGTTGATTCCTCTATTTATGTCAAAAAATAAGAAACAACGTGAGAGTTAATGCACCACGCCTCTGTTTACTATTTGGTTTTCATAAGATGACTTAATACTCACCTAGATGGAGGGAGTATTCGATTTGACAGCAGGCGGCGCAGTTCCCGATACGGCTTTAATGCAGACGAGGGAGGGAGTAGCGGTTCTCGATATGTTGAACGGCCAATGCATCCTCCTTCAATTAATGCATGAGGGAAGTAATGGGAGGAGGTCCGGGAAAAGAGGCTACACGATGTGAATGCAACGCAGTTTGCCCTCATTGCCCTCATATAAAGGCGCCCCTCCATTCCAATGCATCTACCACATCGTACGCACCTAAGCATTTCCCTAAGCACCTACACTAAGACTAGCCACAATGAGGAGTAACATATACTAGTAACATACACATATCCCTAGAATATGTTACTATCTTCATAGTGGGTAGTAACATAAGTGTGGTAACATGCCAAGCTTCATTTATTAGGTTATAGACTCATATTGCATTGGGACATGTGATGTTAGAGTAACTAGCTAAGTTACTACAACTATCTCTCTCCTCATTAACTCATTGCCACATAAGCAAATTTGCTGAGTTGGACTCGATGTTACTACTGAAGTTACTCCCATTGTGGCTAGTCTAAGCGCAAAAGAGCTCACTCCAGACCCATGGCGGCGATGCGCGTTAGCGACCAGTGGCGGCGCCAGATGGTCCACGACGCCGGCCTGCGGCATGGCACCGAGGATCGTCTCCAGACGGTGTTGGAGACCGGCTGGTGGATGGCCACCGTCGACGCCAACTACGACTCTCAGTTGGACCAGATGATCGTTGCCACCAGCAACAAGTTCACCGTCCTCAAGAATCTCACAAACGACATCGCCGTACTCCTCCAGCCCGCGCGCCCAGGCTCCTCATTGCCTGCCACCCTAATCGGCCTCCATGGCCAGAACCTCTTTCAAGCACTGGTGGCCCTGCGACTGCCCGCCGACGTCACGAAGAATGTCCACCTAGAGGTCGCGCCCACCGCAAGGCGCCTCGCCCTGCAAGAATTCATTGACCTAGACATCCACGTGCACGAGCAAATCTTGTACATAGGTATCTACAAGGCCAGTGAGGACGCTACGACGTTGGCCTTCCTCAACGGGCTGGAAGCCTTGGATGCCTTTGCTGAGAAGCACCTCGACCTCGCCACAAAAGCCGCCGCTCCTTAGCTGTCGGTCGGTGGCCCGGCGCACTAAGTTAAGGAGGAGGAGGTCGTACGTTCTTGGATCCATCTTTCTTATTGCCTTCTGTAACCACCACTGCGATCGCATCATCGTGGCCTTAATTCTTATTGTGCTGTTGCATTCTCGTTCCAGTCAATACCGACATGTGCGATCCCTTTGCTTAATTATATGCATCACTGTAACTAGTACTCCATCCGTCAATTTATAAGTTGTGCTTACCTTTTCCATCAACTTCGTGCAACGCGCGGGCATCTTGCTAGAAACACTAGAATATGTCTATATAATTCGTACATGATAGTCCATTTGAAATCTCAAAAAGACAAATATTTAGGTACGGAGGGAGTAATATATTAGGAGTATATCAAAACAATAGTGATTTCTTTCAAGTTTGTGAACAAATACTACTATTCTACTACTTTGGATCCGTCGCAACGCACTGGCACATTGCTGGTAAAAGGAAAAGGCCTGCCGCGTTCGCGTCGCACCCCCACATGCCCGAGAATCGGGAGTACAACACGACCCGTCCGGCACGACACATAGCTTAGGGAAGGCGTGTTTCCTAGCATTTTCACTTTCATGTGGGACCGCCATTGAGCAAACCGACACCCCGCCTGCCGCCGGGTTGGAAAACAGAAACGAGGGGAAGATCTAGCTGTAGCACGGAAGCCAAGAAATTTGGTGTCAGACGGGGCTTGTTGATAGAGTAGGAGCATTCCGTACTAGTACTACTCCTACTAGTGCCAAGTTTGTACTCCTAATACTATATTACTAGTACTACCACTATACAACTAGTAGGTACGTGCACGACACAACATCGTAGGAACAAAAACAGGAAGATCTTGTTTTGGGTGATTTATCTTTTTTTCAATCAACGTAGTATGAATAATATGATGTGCCGGGCACCCATGAAGCTTATGTGGCTTGATTGCATGGCTACAGAAGGTTAGAGAAAAATAAATAGATAATGTGTTTAGAGTGCACTCCACTAAATAGATATAATTTGGATCCATTGCAACGGGCTGGCACATCTATATCTATACCCCCTATACAGTGTGTGAAAAACTTTGAAAGTTGGTCGTTGGATGAAGCCAATCCGGCGGTACAAAGATGGCAAATCCGAGCACTACTGGCCGTTGGATATCATCCACCAGATTCTGCCACATGTATAATCTAGAAGACTCCATGGTTGAACTTAATTCATGACTAACTTTGCCACAACTAAGCTTAAGCAAAGTTATTAGTTCTTCAAAATGAGAGCCACAAGTTGGCAAGCCTAAGGGAATCTTGCCACATTTTTTGTGTGTATGTCATGTGGGGCCTTAGTGTGGCTTACCTAAGGTGTGGCTTGAATCAAACACTCACCTAAGTTAATCAAACTTGCCTAACCTTACATTCCACCAGATTTTGCCACATGTTAGAATCCAGAAAGCTCCACATGTAGAAGCATAATGCACAAACCACCAGAATCTCATGCATGCAATGCACATGTACCTTACTAGTACTAGTTGGTAGTAGTAAGAAACAAATTCCAGTTTTGGCACGAGCTCGTACTACGGGAGCACCACAAGGCCTGCCGCAGGAGTTACATTTCCCTCTTGGGGCCCACGGGACCGAACTTCAGTGGCTTAGTGCCCAGCCTATGAGTCAATGACATGCGGACCTTAAATGCGGCTGACCCACATGTAATTCTTATGGTGGTGGCGTGGTTCGCGACTCACTCGTTCAAGATGAACCGGTCGGTGGTGGCGTGGTCATGGCGAGGGTGCCACAGCTGGGCGTCGGGGTGTTACGAGGAGTAGATGGTCACACCGGTGGGTACTACCTGTAGTACATAAGTACTCCAGCTGAGGATTGATGCCCGGGATGAAATTTGTCACAGCCGCTGGATGAAAATTCGATGGTGCGGGAGTACGGATCGGAGCACAACAACGGAGTAGACAAACCGCGTCCAATCGGGTGTGTCTATGGTAGAAAGTTGATGGTCGCCGCAGTTCAGCTGGCCCGCATGTCATGCACACAAAGGCAGAGGAGCGGTGGGGCCAAGAGGGATGAGGGGAAAGTCAGGGGGATGAGGATCCCGTGACGCGAACAATCCTACCATTCTGTCACTGACATGTAGGACCCATAAGCATGGGTCCCACCTGTTAGTGAAGGAAAGGCAGGGCAAGGCTGTGATAGCCACGTCAGAGGATCCATGTCCATGTCGGGGGACGTCGTGCCGTGGGTTGGAGCGGCGTCATGGGAATCACGTGTGGGTGTGGTAGTGGTGGAAACAAGAATCGTGATGGTCGCCGTGGTTCGACTTCCATGGACAAGCTATCATGTCCGCTGACACATGTATATCAAAACTAGAGTGTCTATATTTCAAGCATGTGAACAATTATTATTCTACTACTTTGGATCCATTGCAACGCACGGGCCAGCACATTGGTAGTAGTAGTGTCCATCTCTATCTCTAGAGGCCTTACCTCGTTCATCCCTTTCTCTCACAAGATAAACTACTCATACAAATGCATCTTGATGTTCTGTGGAACGCATGAGGATGTTTCCTTGGGGGTCTCTCCAGCGCGGCGTGGCCGTAGTTTCAAGTTGACGCCCCTTGAGATGCCAACGTTGAGGGGCACTCGGATTTCCTCCGATAAGCAGGTAAGATGAGTTTGATCACGTAGTAAATGCATTCTAAAGACTACTTCTGTGTCCATTTCCTAATTCTCCCCCTGCCCACTGTTTCACGGGTTAGGCTCGGTGCGAGTGGAGATTGGCTTGCATATGTACGGGATGGTACCAACATCAATTTGCACAACATTTACAACAGTGACACCGTTCCCGTAGAACCTTTGTCCTACATTGGGATCAGCCATGCAACGGGCCACCGCATGAATTGGTACGATGGAACCACGGTGAGATTGAATAAGATAGCACGAACCTTGCACATGGCGGTCAAAGGCGGACCATGCTGTCTGCAGCCGATTTGTTGCCGTACGAGTAGGAAGACGTTGTGCTCCTTTCTAACCGCATCTTCGCGGTGACAAACCAGGGGACTTATTTTGTATGGGACACATCCTACGATATACTCCCTCTCTCCCAGTTTATTTGTTTTGAATGTTTTTGTTTTATAAGTTTCAAATTCAAATTTAGAGCTCCCCATCACATGTTGAGATTACAATGTCCATTAAATCATTGCGTGCATGTATAGTAAAGAAACAAATCTCAAGTTTGGCACGAGTTCGTGCTGCGGGAGCACCACAAGCCCTGGCGCAGGAGTTACATTTCCCTCTCAGGGCCGTCGGGACTGAGCTTCAGCGCCTTACTACACCTACCTTTGAGTCAATAACATGTGGACCCGATAGGTGACTGGTCCACATGTAATGCTCCCGTAGGCAGAGGGGCAGTGGGCCAAGAGGGGTGAGCCGCAGGTCGGGGGACGTGTGGTTTCATGGGTTCGAGCGGCGTCGTGGGAATCGCGGGTGGCTGTGGTAGAAACTTGATGCTCGCCGCATTTTAGGTGGCCCACATGTCATGCACACAAAGGCAGAGGGGCCGTGCGGCCGAGAGGGGTGAGGCGCACGTCAGGGGGCGTGGTGTCGTGGGTTGGAGAGGCGTCGTGGGAATTGCGAGATGAAACGTGATGGTCGTTGTAGTTGAACTTCCCTGGACAAGCTGTCATGTCTACGAACACATGCACTGCATACCGATCACTGGAAGGAGTAGCAGATAAAGCTATATATGCGGATAAATAGTTCCTTATAGTCAAGCGGACCCACGCTACTACTCTGTTCCAAAGACATGCACACCATCGAAATAGTCCATCTATATCAATATACACCGAGAGGGAATAAATTTTTTTACAAGAGAGGAAATAGTTCATCCATCCATAATGCCCTCCTGCTAGTGCAACCTCTTCTTCTTCTTCTTCTTCTTCTTCTTGTTCTCATTCTCTGTGGGTGACAGCTTCGCAACAAGCTCTTTGGAACTTGCAGCTATCTCAAAACTCACACGGGCATCGAGGGCAGCATATTTTATCCGCTCGTACGTCAAGGGATAATTCTCCCATCCAGACAACCTTAATGCCACCGTCTCGTCACCCTTCTGAAGATTTGTACCGAGCACAAAATTTGCTATGTCGAATAGGGATGGTGTCTATTTATCACAATCTTCTACAGGAATTTTGATTCTGGTTTGTAGGTCAGCAATGCTTTTCAAATCAAGGTTGTACGACTCCAGCTTCTGTTTGTCCCCTTCGATGGCTGCCCCACAGAAGTATACGTCCTCTCGAGACAAGAAATCGTGAAGCTCATCTGGTATGGAGTGCGACTGTATGATGTGGTACACCAAAACATCATCTTCGAGGCACAGCTGAAGGACGGCGGCGCGCTGGATCTTCCTAGGGGCACGTTCCGTGTACTCCGCGTCGAGACCGATGACCCTCGTCTCTACCTTTTCGAGGGAGTTGGATACATTGTTGATCCACTGCCGAAAAACCCTTGGGTGGACGGTGACGGTGGCAACTATGCGCATCGAGCCTTCGACGAGGACATGTTGGATGCTAAAAACCTGCATCTCGATCTCTTTCGCCATTTGGAACCGCTGGAACGGAGGGCTATGGTTTGGAGAATTAGGATTAGATGGCTAGTCTAACTGCAGTAGTAGATGATTATTTAAAGAGGTTAAAACAATGTGAACGCAATGGGGTTTGGATGCAAATGAAGACGAAGGGGGGTGAAGAAGCCGAGGAGAATCGGTTCCCGATGGAGAAGTAAATGGGAGAAGTGGCGTGCAGGCAGTTGATTAGACGGCTAGGTAGACTAAACGAAAAGGCTATGCGGGTAGACTGATCAAGTCACCTTATGAAAATCAGGTTTTCCCAAAACCTTTAGGCGCGAAGCATTAACTTCCTGCTCGATCCCCTCCTAGCCTTGTTAGCCAGAGTTCTCTTTCTCTAATGCCATGTTCTACCTTTCCATTTTTCCTCTTCTCAAGTGTGGAACGATCTGCATGCCGTCCTTGATGCACCAGAACGACCACTGCATGCATCGCGGCAGGGCGTTGATTGGGCATGCATGAGAATTTGGTTCTGCTTGCAATATGGATGATACCTGAATGATGAAGTGAACAGGCATGCTAGCACGGGAGACCTATTTCCGCTATACAATACTGGAGTACTCATGTTCCTACTACTAGTAGTAGTAGTACAACTGTGGTACACTTGATGGTCAAAATACTATTCATCCGGTCCTCACAGTGAAGTGACAACACCCTGCGCTTGACACTAGTCCAGGCGGCGTGTTCGGGGTACCAAAGTCAGCCTCACCCTGTGCACTATGCAGTCTGTCACCGCCGCTGTACATCACATTGGCGCCTCGCCTCGTCTCCCTCTCCGTTCCCATAGCACCACTCCATCTCCAACTCCTTCTCCGTCTCCGTCTCCGTCTCCATCTCACTGTGCCCCCGTGTACCGTCACCTCACTCGCCTCCCCCAGTACCACTATTTCCTCGCTAGCCACTCCAGCAGCGACATCCTTCTCCCCCGTAAATCAAGCCCCCTTCCAAACTCCACCATGGCCGAACGCGAACCGCACAGCATCCATATGAGCCGCGATTGGAGCAATCTCCCCAGTGACATCCTCGACCTCTGTTGTTCGTGTATGGATATGTTGAGCGCCCTACGGTTGGCTGCATGCTCGAGGGACATGCACACGGCCATCGTCGAAGCGAGGCCTAAGCTTTTCAAGACACCCTGCTTGCTGTTGTCTGGACTTGCGAGATTGGCTCACCATGATACGGAGGCGTGCATGATGCCCCTCGACTTCAATCCGATCTCCATTAGCCGGAACTTCTTTGCATGTATGTAGTTGGTCGCCGTACATCATTTCCCTCGACATCGATCCGATCACCATCGCCCAAAACTTCTTGGCAAGTATGTACTGGGTCAGCATGAACTCCCACTGGATGGCTGCCTTCAGAGAAGACGGTAAAAAGTTGGTGCTCGTGAACTTCCGGACCTCCCATGAGATTATCCTTCCTCCGTTGGATTATATAGAGTATTACCATCAACGACATGCGAATTACGCAGACTTCAAGCTAATTGCCTTGTTCGACCGCGGAATCTCCTATCTTTACGCCGGTGTCTTCTTTAGCTGGAGACAACTCGGCTCGCAGTGGATCATCGTCAAAGCTGATACACACTTCTGTGATGCTATTGAACACAATGGCATCATCTACGCGATCGACAAAGTAGATGGCACCACGTATTGCTGGGACGGCGGGTGTAAGTTGTTTCCATCTCATGTTAATGATGATGCCATGACACTGTTTGAACTTTTTGTGATGATTGGCATATCCCTGTTTGAGCAGAATTTGAGTAGAACTATGGCAATGTATTAGAGACGTCGTAAATCAGCTATATTTGGAATGAGTTAATTCATGTGATTGTGACCATGTCATTACAACCAATTTGTACCCTGAATAATCAAACGGTTAGGAATATATGGATATTATCCTTATTTTACAGTAATCTATATACTACTACTAAATATGAGTGTGTATCAATGGCCATGTTAGTTTCATCATTTTCATGATGTAGAAACATGCACCACACTGTTGGTTTCATCTAACCATACATTTGGGAAGTAAATGTGCATATGGAGAACTCTATATTTGGAAGTAGTGAAATCATGCAATGCTTACCATGTGTACATACCTATATTCGCCCTTCAGCAATCAATGGCTAGAATAATATCCTCACAAAAATTTTGCCCATAGAACACGAGTATATAACAATGCATGGTCTGTTAGTTACCTTGAAGAATTTGTTTGTGAGGACAGAACATGATTACATAACATGCATGACATGGTAGTTTCCTGTGAAGAATCGATTGCGAGATAACATGAGTATAACCATGCATGGCACTTCTATATTTTCAAACCCAGTATACATTTCCCTGTATTTTCCTCCCAGTTCCAACAGGGACATATCAATGTTGTTTCTTGCATTATCCTACCAATACTCTGAATAATGTTGATCTTACATTAACAATGCCTGTCCTTTTGATATGATGTAGTGTCCCTACAGTTACTTCCCTTTGTAATCACACCACCTTTGCCAAAAACAGGGAAGCACAACTAGTTCCTCGCTCCATCAGACGACGGCAAAAGACTGATGATCATTCGGACACATGATGCAGAAAAGTTATATTGCAAAAATCCCATTGTACACAAGCACCGTGTAATACGTGAGTATCCGGACAGTGGCTGTTACGTCTATGAGCAGGATACCAGCTTGTTGGGGCCTTTAGGATTTTTTTGTTGGAGGCGGGTAAACAGCCTTGGTTCACACTCTCTGTTTCTCGGACTCAATTATCCGATTAACCAGGAGATCACCGTTGGCAAGGACCTTGTGAAGGAAATATGCCCTAGAGGCAACAATAAAGTTATTATTTATTTCCTTATATCATGATAAATGTTTATTATTCATGCTAGAATTGTATTATCCGGAAACATAATACTTGTGTGAATACATAGACAAACTAAACGTCACTAGTGTGCCTCTACTTGACTAGCTCGTTAATCAAAGATGGTTATGTTTCCTAACCATAGACATGTGTTGTCATTTTATTAACGGGATCACATCATTGGGAGAATGATGTGATTGACATGACCCATTCCATTAGCTTAGCACCCGATCATTTAGTATGTTGCTATTGCTCTCTTCATGACTTATACATGTTCCTATGACTATGAGATTATGCAACTCCCGTTTGCCGGAGGAACACTTTGTGTGCTACCAAACGTCACAACGTAACTGGGTGATTATAAAGGAGCTCTACAAGTGTCTCCGATGTTGTTTGTTGGGTTGGCGTATTTCGAGATTAGGATTTGTCACTCCGATTGTCGGAGAGGTATCTCTGGGCCCTGTCGGTAATGCACATCACATAAGCCTTGCAAGCATTGAAACTAATGAGTTAGTTGCGAGATGATGTATTACGAAACGAGTAAAGAGACTTTCTGGTAACGAGATTGAACTAGGTATTGAGATACCGACGATCGAATCTCGGGCAAGTAACATACCGATGACAAAGGGAACAACGTATGTTGTTATGCGGTCTGATCGATAAAGATCTTCGTAGAATATGTAGGAGCCAATATGAGCATCCAGGTTCCGCTATTGGTTATTGACCAGAGACATGTCTCGGTCATGTCTACATTGTTCTCGAACCCGTAGGGTCCGCACGCTTAACGTTACGATGACAGTTTCATTATGAGTTTATATATTTTCATGTACCGAAGTTTGTCCGGAGTCCCGGATGTGATCACGGACATGACGAGGAGTCTCGAAATGGTCGAGACATAAAGATTGATATATTGGAAGCCTATGTTTGGACATCGGAAGTGTTTCGGGTGAAATCGGCATTTTACCGGAGTACCGGGAGGTTACCGGACCCCCCCCCCCCCCGGTAACCTAATGGGCCTTAATGGGCCTAGTGGAGGAAGAGGAGAGGAGGCCTACGGGCTGCCGCGTGCCCCTCCCCTCCCCCCAAGTCCGAATTGGACAAGGAGGGGGGGCGGTGCCCCCCTTTCCTTTCTTCCCTCTCCTCCTTCCCCCAAGTCCTAATCCAACTAGGGAAAGGGGGGGAGTCCTACTCCCGGTAGGAGTAGGACTCCTCCTGCGCGCCTCCTCCTAGGGCCGGCCGCACCCCCCTTGCTCCTTTATATACGGGGGCAGGGGGCACCTCTAGACACACAAGTTGATCTTCAAGATCGTTCTCTTAGCCGTGTGCGGTGCCCCCCTCCACCAAAGTCCTCGATAATATTGTAGTGGTGCTTAGGCGAAGCCCTGCGACAGTAGAACATCAAGATCGTCACCACGCCGTCGTGCTGACGGAACTCTTCCCCGACACTTTACTGGATCGGAGTCCGGGGATCGTCATCGAGCTGAACGTGTGCTAGAACTCGGAGGTGTCGTAGTTTCGGTGCTTGATCGGTCGGGCCGTGAAGATGTACGACTACATCAACCGTGTTATCATAACGCTTCCGCTGTCGGTCTATGAGGGTACGTAGACAACACTCTCCCCTCTCGTTGCTATACATCACCATGATCTTGCGTGTGCGTAGGAATTTTATTTGAAATTACTACGTTCCCCAACAGTGGCATCTGAGCCTAGGTTTTATGTGTTGATGTTATATGCACGGGTAGAACACAAGTGAGTTGTGGGCGATATAAGTCATACTTCTTACCAGCATGTCATACTTTGGATCGGCGGTATTGTTGGATGAAACGGCCCGGATGGACGTTATGCGTACGCTTATGCGAGACTGGTTCTACCGACGTGCTTTGCACACAGTATTGGGGAACGTTGCAGAAAACAAAAAAAATTCCTACGTTTCACCAACATCAATATATGGAGTCAACTAGCAACGAGAGGAGAGTGCATCTACATACCCTTGTAGATCGCGAGCGGAAGCATTCAAGAGAACAGGGATGATGGAGTCGTAATCGCTGTGATCCAAATCACCGATGACCAAGTGCCGAACGGACGGCACCTCCGCATTCAACACACGTACGGAGCGGATGACGTCTCCTCCTTCTTGATCTAGCAAGGGGGAAGGAGAGGTTGATGAAGATCCAGCAGCACGACGGCGTGGTGGTGGATGCAGCAATGATTGCAGTAGGGCTTCGCCGAGCTTCTGCGAGAGGGAGAGGTGTAGCAGGGGAGAGGGAGGCGCCAAGACTTGAGGTGCGGCTTCCCACCCTCCCCCCTTTATATAGGCCCCCTGGGGGGGCGCCGGCCCTAGGAGATGGGATCTCCTTGGGGGGGCGGCGGCCAAGGGGGAGGCTTGTCCCCCAAGGCAAGTGGAGGCGCCCCCACCCTAGGGTTTCCAACACTAGGCGCAGGGGGGGGGGGAAAGGGGGGGGCAACAGCCCACTAGGGGCTGGTTACCTCCCCACTTCAGCCCACGGGGCCCTTGGGGATGGGTGGCCCCACCCGGTGGACCCCCGGGACCCATCCGGTGGTCCCGATACAATACCGGTGACTCCGAATCCTTCCCGATGGCCGAAACTGCACTTCCTATATATAATTCTTCACCTCCGGACCATTCTGGAACTCCTCGTGATGTCCGGGACCTTATCTGGGACTCCGAACAACTTTCGGGTTGCTGCATACTAATATCTCTACAAACCTAGCATCACCGAACCTTAAGTGTGTAGACCCTACGGGTTCGGGAGACAAGCAGACATGACCGAGACGACTCTTCGGTCAATAACCAACAGCGGGATCTGGATACCCACGTTGGCTCCCACATGCTCCTCGATGATCTCATCGGATGAACCACGATGTCGAGGACTTAATCAATCCGTATACAATTCCCTTTGTCAATCGGTACGTTACTTGCCCGAGACTCGATCGTCGATATCCCAATACCTTATTCAGTCTCATTACTGGCAAGTCACTTTACTCGTACCATAATGCATGATCCCATGATCAAGCACTTGATCACATTGAGTTCATTATGATGATGCATTACCGAGTGGGCCCAGAGATACCTCTCCGTCATACGGAGTGACAAATCCCAGACTTGATTCGTGCCAACCCAACAGACACTTTCGGAGACACTTGTAATGTACCTTTTGTCGGATTTCGGGTTCCGGCAGACCCTTGAGGTTCGAACACTGGGGTGTGTGCGGAGATTTCGCCTTCTACCTACCTGCACCCCTCCGCCTCGCTAAGATCTATGCTATGGAAAGAACAGCACAAGAGACACAGGGTTTATATTGGTTCGGGCCACCGTTGTGGTGTAATACCCTACTCCAGTGTGTGGTGTGGTGGATTGCCTCTTGGGCTGATGATGATGAGCAATACAAGGAAGAACAGCCTCGCGAGGGTCTGTTCTTGGCTGTGGGGATGAACTGCTAGGAGGAGTTCAATCACCCTTCTCTCTCTGTGTGTGTGATGCTACTCGATCCGATCCCAGCTTGTTTCTGGGTTGGCCGATTCTCGATCTCCCCTACCCTGGGCCTCTTCCCAAATATTGAGCGGGAAGGGCGCCAACAATTGGCCATTTTGAAGGGGAACATCTGGTACACTTATCCTGACTAAAGTTGGTCCTCGCCTGCCAAAGGCTCTGGTGGTGACGCTGGCTTGGGCTCCACAATGACTTCCTCCCTGCCGTTGGACTGGTCTTGGTCTCGTTGCACTGAAACGGGTGCCTTTGCTTGATGCTCTCGCCTGCGCTTGCTCCCTTTGCACCAAAGAGGAAAGGAGGACACTGCGCGGCTGGCGCCCGCCTGGCGCCTTTGGTCGTCATGGCTTGCGTCACGGGTACCTTGTGAGGTACCCCGCCTTGATCTCTCCGCCTCCTCGCGAGCCAGCCTGATGAGGCCGTGCCCGAGGAAGCTCCGTGTCGTCCGCCCCGCGAGGCTTGGCCCCTCGCGAGGGTCTTGGGTCTGTGTTGATGAAGATGGGCCGTGCTGGGCCCCCCTTTGAGCCACGCCGCAGGCCACACGCAGGCAAGTCTGGGGACCCCCGTTCCCAGAACACCGACAGTAGCCCCGGGCCCAAGGCGCGCCCGGACTTGGCTGTGCAGGGAGGCGAAAGGGCAAGGGCGAAGCGCCGCGGGCCCTAACAGCCTGCGGCCTTGGGCGCCGCGTGGCGGTTGATTGGACGTGGGCGTCTCCACTTCCCCACGGCGCCTCAGCAACTGCACGGATTGGACAAGTACCTACATGCAAAGCGGGTCATGATTACCTGCGATCGTGGAGGTCGGCGGTTGGCCTTCGCTGGCCATAAGTACGGAACGGTGCGCGCCCTTCCAGTCCATCCCTTCTTGCTTCTCCTTCTTCCCGGTCCTTGCTCCGTCTTGCTGCAATGGCTCCAATCCGCCGGTTCTCGACGGCAGAGAAGGGAAAGGCTCCCCGAGAGGAACCAGACCCGCTCCCGCCGGAGAAACGGCTCGCCCTCCGTGGCCGGGACGAGGGGGCCCATCAGGTGGTGTCGAGGCGCTGGTGCGAGCGGCCACCATCGGGGTTCCCGCTTCCCTTGTACGCCCACATCGAGGGCTCTGAAGGAGTCGATGCCGATCGCCACGGGCGGCGGCGCCGTCGGCGCCGACGGGTCACGAAGGTGTGGGTCGTCCCTCCTGGGGTCCACACCGAGGGCTCCTCCCAAGAGTTCGTGCTCCACGCCGCCATGCCTCCTCAGTGCTGGATTCGCGTTCCTCCCTTCTTCGCCTCCATCATCCCGCATGGAGAGCTCCTGGAGCTTTGGCTGCAGCACGCCGGCTGCAGCGCCCTCGTGACCGAGGCAGAGGTCGCGGTCGTTGCCCCGGGCAAGGTCTTCATGACTCGAGGCTGGAGCGAAATCGCCCGGGTTTGCGGGACAAGAGGCGCCTTCGCGATCCACTTGGAGTACGATGGTGCTTCGGTGATGTTCTTCAAGGTCTTCGATGCGAACGGGCGCCGGCTGGAGTGCTGCCCCGGGAGAGGTGGTCGGGACCCTGCTACGGCGAGGACTAGGCCCGCCGATCGCTCCCTTGGTGGCTGCTCAAGCGGCGGAGGCGTCGGAGGTTCCAGCGACTTCGGCGAGCTCTTCGCGACTCCGAAGACGAGCAACGACAGCTACGAGCCCCCGAGCCGGCGCTGCTCCTGGAGCAGGGCGGGCTCGTCAGGCTGCCGCCGACTCTGATCTGGATGGGGTTGGCGCCGGTGCTTGATGGCCCACTGTTGATGATGGCGTCTTTTGCAGGGGCGTGTGTAGTTATCGTCCTTTTAGGATCTGTTCCCTGCGAGGAATCAAAGACGCGTCCCGTGGGGGCTTGTAAGGTGCCTGTGATCCTGTTTTGTTAATATAACCCTTGTCGTAGAACTGTGCGAGTTGCTCATTCCGTCTTAGCTCAGTTCTCCCTTTCGAACCTCACGAGGGCTTGGTGCTCTGCGCCGACAGGTCCTAGTCCCAAGGCGGCTTCAGCCGTCGCTGGTATGCCAGGTCGCGATGCCGTGGTCAAGGCCAGGAGGTGAGCGACCCGGGGTCCGGTAAGAGCCCCTGAGTCGCCATGCTCACGAGGTCCCCTTTGGTGCTCAAGCAGCCGTCGTTCAGTGAGAAAGGAGAGCGGCGTCGCTAACACGGGATTGCATTAGGTGCAGGGATGGTGCCACGGTAGCTGGTGCTTCCGGGTGGTGACTTATCTCGAGAATCAGGGGCCGCTCTCTGGTGTGTCGCCGGGTCCGTGCATCGGCAGGCATGAGGTTGCTCAGCGAGGTCCTCGTGTGTCCCTCCCCTCTCGCCTTTGCTCCCTTTTCTGCTCTACGTCCTCGGGTACCGGCCCTCGAGCGAGTCTCAGCCGTCGCTGGTATGCCGGGTCGTGATGCCGTGGACAAGGCCAGAGGGTGAGGGCTGGAGAGCCAGTAGGAGCCCTGAGTCGCGATGCTCAGGCACCCCCCCTTTAACGTGCAAGCGGTTCGCGCGGATGAGAGTGAAGGAGACACCGCAAGGGCCTCGCCTGACGCAGCTCCTTTAGGAGATCCTGTAGACCCATCATAGAAAGAACGAGGGGCCATGACAATTGACAGTCAGCCGTTGGTTGCTTCCGAGGGGCGATGAGGCACTGAAGGCTTGACGAGGTGGCGCCATGCGGGGCTGCCGCGGCCAGAGCTCAGCCATTCAGGTTTGTCGGCGTTGTAGGGACAGACCCATGCGCAAACGTCGTGCCGTTTGGGAGCAGCTCCATCAGTTGGCGTCAGTTGAGCAGGCAACTAGGTCAAACACATTAGCCGCGAATGAGTGGATTCATTCAAAAAGATGCTGGGAAGGCAGACATCACTGGGTCAGGCCCGAGCAACTTGGGGATGATGCAGCCCATGGGGCACCCCCAACAAAGTAAGCTAACAACATGAAATAAAAGGGATACATGCCGCAGGGACGGACCCACGCGGCCTGGGAATAATGCAGCCCTGGGGGGCGCTCCCAGCTGGAAATGAAACTTGAAAGATGTCACTTGATGATGTTGAGGACGAAGGAGTGTTGGTGTAGCAGACTCGGTGGGCTGCGGAAGCCGATCCTCACGAGCCCCCAGGCCCAGGGGCCTCGGGAGGCTCCGGAGGCGCTGGTGGCTCTTCGCGGACCATCTCCATCTCCGCCAGGGCTGCGGAATGCCTGGCCTCTTGAGCCTCCATGATGCCCCTCATGAGGCGCTAGTACGTGGCAGCCGTGTTCGGCAAGCCGTAAGGCATGCGAACGTAGCTGTGGGGTGGACCTTCGCAGCGCCCCACTCGCGAGGGCCAGAGGCGCTCCAGAGAGGCGACTCGATTGAGCCCTGGTAAGTCGATGCAGACGCGCAGCCCACCATCCTCGCCTAGATGGGGAGCCACAGCTGGTAGGCGGCGGCCGCCTTTCATGACTCTTGACTCCTATAGCTCCTGTATGGCCTTGCTGACGAACTCCTGAGGGTCTGGCTCTCCTTGCCTTACTCCTTCTTGAGGGAAACATGCTTTGAAACACGCCTCCATGTGGTGCCCAAGCGCCTCCCTCGTGACCTTAGCCAGGTCGGTGGCCCTCCAGGGGAGAGCCCCCGAGCCCTGCCTGAGGAGGGCGCCAGGCGCGCTTTCCTATGCGATGGAAGGAGGTTCCCCCTGGGCAGGCGCGGGCCCTGAGGGGCCTGCCTCCTGAGGGGCCGGGCCGGACGATGTCTTCTTCTTCTTGGGGGCGGTCTCGGGAAGCCTCCTGCTTCCCCGATCCGGGTCTTCCAGTGGTGCGGCCTGAAAGGCTCGTTCCAGGGAACACACCGCGTCCTTCTCTTCACAGGGCACCGTGATGACTCCGCCACTTCCTGGCATCTTGAGGACGTTGTAGCCGTGGTGAGTTACGGCCATGAACTTGGCCAGCGCTGGGTACCCAAGGATGGCGTTGTACGGTAGGCGAATGTGAGCGACGTCGAAGTCGATGAGCTCGGTGCGGTAGTTGTCGCGTGCCCCGAAGGTGACAGGGAGGCGGACCTGCCCAATCGGGACCGTGGAGCCGTCGGTGACTCCGGAGAAAGGCTTGGTTGGCTGAAGCTGGTTGTAGGGCACTTGGAGATTGTTGAATGTTTCCACGGACAGGATATTGAGCCCTGCCCCGCCATCGATGAGGGTCCTGGTGACCACCAAGTTGCTGATGATTGGGGAACAAAGCATCGGGAGGACTCTGGCTGTAGCCGCACACTTGAGCTGATCTGCTGAGCTGAACGTGATGGCGCACGCCGACCACCTGAGAGGGCTTGTGGCTTCGAGCTTGGGGAGGACTGCATTCACTTCGCGGGCGAACTGCTTGAAGATGCGTTGAGAGGCTGGGGCTTGAGCCCCGCCTAGGATGCAGGCGATCGCGCGCGGCTCCTGGAAGCCCCCAGCCCCCTCGTCCTGATGGCGGTCCTCGTTTCTCCTTGGCTGCGGCGGCAGCGGAGGGAGGCCTGCATTGCCTGGTGGGCGATCCTCGCGAGGCTGATCCCTCCAGTCTCCCTCGCGAGGCGGGTCTTGCCAGCGATCCTCGCGAGGTCGATCGCGCCACCCTTGGCACGGGCAGCGGTCTTCCCAGCGTCCTGCGTTCCTTCCTCCTCCTCGACCGTAGCCCCGGTCACCGTGGTTGGGGCGACGGCCGATCCTTCCTTCTCGCACGGCTCGGAGCTCTTGACATTCGTTGGTGTTGTGGGTGTGGAGGTCGTGGTACACACAGTACCGACTGCCCTTGGAAGGTTCGGGCTGATCTCTGCCCCGCTTGGTGTCTGGTTCTGCCGCGAGCACAGCAGCCCCCTTGCGCTTCACATCCTTGGCCTTGGGCTTCTTCTCTTCTGGGTCTGCGGCAGGCAGCTCAAGGAGGGAGAGTTGCCCTTCCTCAGCCCTGGCGCACTTGGTTGCCAAGTTGAACAACTCCAAGGAAGTGCACAGGTCTTCATGCATCGCCAGCTCCTCCTTCATCTTGACATCGCGCACGCCGTCGGAGAAGGCTGAGATGATGGCCTCCTCGGTCACCTTGGGAATCTTGAGGCGTGCGTTGTTGAAGTGCTGGATGTACTTCTACAGGGTCTCTCCGGGTTGTTGCTTGATGCGGCGCATGTCGCTCACGGCGGGTGGCCGGTCGCGAGTGCCCTGGAAGTTGGCGATGAAGCGGGTGCGCATCTCGTCCTAGGAGGAGATCATGCCCGGAGCCAGGTTCAGGAGCCAGGTGCGGGCCCCGTCCTTGAGCGCCATGGGAAACTAGTTCGCGATGACCTTCTCGTCTCCATTGGCAGCTTCGATGCCCAGCTCATAGAGCTGGAGGAGCTCCGCAGGGTCGGCCGTGCCGTCGTAACGAGGAGGCAGGTCTGGCTTGAACTTGCCGGGCCACGCGATGCTGCGTAGCTCGGTGGTGAAGGCACGGCAGCCAGCTATGGCCACGAGAGGCCTTGGGTGAAGGAGAGCTTGGTCTTGCATGTCCCCACATGCTGCAGCTAGGAGCAGCGCGGGGTCTTGACATGCGGGAGTAGGAGCATGGTCGCGACGTGCTGGAGCAGGGAGCGCCCGGGCAGCTTCTTGCGGGCGAGGGACTTCTTGGCAGCTCTGCTCTTGCCGCGCTAGCACCTGACGGAGCGGGTTCCGCCCAGGGGCCACGCGCCTTGGAGCCATGGCACCTTCTTGAGGAGGAGGCGGCCGGGGCGCCGCCGGAGCTTCATCGCCCGCGCGGGCCGGGGTGTGGTGGAGCGGAACGGACGGTGCAGGAGAGCCCCTTGCGGCGCGGACGAGCTCGGCGACGCGGTCGAGCCATTCTTCGTAGACGTCGTCGACGGGACGGTAGCGCAGGAGCTCGTTTGCTGCGGTGAGCGCAGCTCGAGCCTCCATGGGTGTGCGGAGCGCGCGGGATGAAGAACCAGCTGGGGTGAGCGAGGGAGTAGCGGTGCGGCCGTCTTGCCGCACGGATGGATGCTGAGACGACGCTTGCTGCTCGTCCCCCGCCAGGCCGGTGGCGGCGTTGACGGCAAGTGACAGGGAACGGCGAGGACGCCCGCCGACAGGAGCTGTCTGGGTGACGCGGGAAGCGAGAGCAGCCCGGCGCTCGGCGTGGGCCCGACGAGCGTCAGACATGGACGCGATGGTCGGAGGAGAACGGGGTGGTGGAAGACGAATTCCGGCGCACCCCTACCTGGCGCGCCAAATGTCGGATTTCGGGTTCCGGTAGACCCTTGAGGTTCGAAAACTGGGGTGCGCGCGGAGATTTCGCCTTCTACCTAGCTGCACCCCTCCGCCTCGCTAAGATCTAAGCTATGGAAACAACAGCACAAGAGACACAGGGTTTATACTGGTTCGGGCCACCGTTGTGGTGTAATACCCTACTCCAGTGTGTGGTGTGGTGGATTGCCTCTTGGGCTGATGATGATGAGCAATACAAGGAAGAACAGCCTCGCGAGGGTCTGTTCTTGGCTGTGGGGATGAACTGCTAGGAGGAGTTCAATCACCCTTCTCTCTCTCTCTGTGTGATGCTACTCGATCCGATCCCATCTTGTTTCTGGGTTGGCCAATTCTCGATCTCCCCTACCTTGGGTGTGGCTAGTCCTATTTATAGGCAAAGGCCCTGGGCCTCTTCCCAAATATTGAGCGGGAAGGGCGCCAACAATTGGCCATTTTGAAGGGGAACATCTGGTACACTTATCCTGACTAAAGTTGGTCCTCGCCTGCCAAAGGCTCTGGTGGTGACGCTATCTTGGGCTCCACAATGACTTCCTCCCTGCCGTTGGACTGGTCTTGGTCTCGTTGCACTGAAACGGGTGCCTTTGCTTGATGCTCTCGCCTGCGCTTGCTCCCTTTGCACCAAAGAGGAAAGGAGGACACTGCACGGCTGGCGCCCGCCTGGCGCCTTTGGTTGTCATGGCTTGCGTCACGGGCACCTCGTGAGGTACCCCGCCTTGATCTCTCCGCCTCCTCGTGAGCCAGCCTGATGAGACCGTGCCCAAGGAAGCTCCGTGTCGTCCGCCCCACGAGGCTTGGCCCCTCGCGAGGGTCTTGGGTCTGTGTTGATGAAGATGGGCCATGCTGGGCCCCCCTTTGAGCCACGCCGCAGGCCGAAGGCAGGCAAGTCTGGGGACCCCCGTTCCCAGAACGCCGACACCTTTAGTCACCCAGTTACGTTGTGACGTTTGGCACACCCAAAGCACTCCTACGGTATCCGGGAGTTGCACAATCTCATGGTCTAAGGAAATGATACTTGACATTCAGAAAAGCTACAGCAAACGAACTACACGATCTTTGAGCTAAGCTTAGGATTGGGTCTTGTCCATCACATCATTCTCCTAATGATGTGATCCCGTTATCAATGACATCCCCATGTCCATAGCCAGGAAACCATGACTATCTGTTGATCAACGAGCTAGTCAACTAGAGGCTCACTAGGGACACATTGTGGTCTATGTATTCACACATGTATTACGATTTCTGGATAATACAATTATAGGATGAATAATAGACAATTATCATGAACAAGGAAATATAATAATCATTTTATTATTGCCTCTAGGGCATATTTCCAACAGTCTCCCACTTGCACTAGAGTCAATCATCTAGTTACATTGTGATGAATTGAACACCCATACAGTTCTGGTGTTGATCATGTTTTTCTCTAGGGAGAGGTTTAGTCAACGGATCTGCTACATTCAGGTCCGTATGTACTTTACAAATCTCTATGCCTCCATTTTGAGCACTTTCACGAATGGAGTTGAAGCGACGCTTGATATGCCTGGTCTTCCTGTGAAACCTGGGCTCCTTGGCAAGGGCAATAGCTCTAGTGTTGTCACAGAAGAGAGTCATCGGGCCCGACGCATTGGGTATGACTCCTAGGTCGGCAATGAACTCCTTCACCCAGACTGCTTCATGTGCTGCCTCCGAGGCTGCCATGTACTCCGCTTCACATATAGATCCCGCCACAACGCTTTGCTTGCAACTGCACCAGCTTACTGCCCCACCATTCAAAATATACACGTATCCGGTTTGTGACTTAGAGTCATCCAGATCTGTGTCGAAGCTAGCATCGACATAACCCTTTATGACGAGCTCTTCGTCACTTCCATAAACGAGAAACATTTCCTTGGTCCTTTTCAGGTACTTCAGGACATTCTTGACCGCTGTCCGGTGTTCCATGCCGGGATTACTTTGGTACCTTCCTACCAAACTCACGGCAAGGTTTACATCAGGTCTGGTACACAGCATAGCATACATGATAGACCCTATGTCCGAGGCATAGGGGACGACACTCATCTTTTCTCTATCTTCTGTCGTGGTCGGGCATTGAGCCATGCTCAATCTCGTACCTTGCAATACAGGCAAGAACCCCTTCTTTGACTGATCCATTTTGAACTTCTTCAATATCTTGTCAAGGTACGTACTCTGTGAAAGACCAATGAGGCGTCTCGATCTATCTCTATAGATCTTGATGCCTAATATATAAGCAGCTTCTCCAAGGTCCTTCATTGAAAAACACTTGTTAAAGTAGGCCTTTATGCTTTCGAAGAATTCTATATCATTTCCCATCAACAGTATGTCATCCACATACAATATGAGAAATGCTACAGAGCTCCCACTCACTTTCTTGTAAATGCAGGCTTCTCCATAAGTCTACATAAACCCAAACGCTTTGATCATCTCATCAAAACGAATGTTCCAACTCCGAGATGCTTGCACCAGCCCATAAATCGAGCGTTGGAGCTTGCACACCTTGTCAGCATTCTTAGGGTCGATAAAACCTTCCGGCTGCATCATATACAATTCTTCCTTAAGGAAACCATTAAGGAATGTTGTTTTGACGTCCATTTGCCATATCTCATAATCATAGAATGCGGCAATTGCTAACATGATTCAGACGGACTTCAGCTTCGCTACAGGTGAGAAAGTCTCATCGTAGTCAACCCCTTGAACTTGTCGATAACCCTTAGCGACAAGCCGAGCTTTATAGATGGTCACATTACCATCCGCGTCTGTCTTCTTCTTAAAGATCCATTTATTTTCTATGGCTCGCCGATCATCAGGCAAGTCAGTCAAAGTCCATACTTCGTTTTCATACATGGATCCTATCTCGGATTTCATGGCTTCCAGCCATTTGTCGGAATCCGGGCCCGCCATCGCTTCTTCATAGTTCGAAGGTTCACCGTTGTCTAACAACATGATTTCCAAGACAGGGTTACCGTACCACTCTGGTGCGGAACGTGTCCTTGTGGACCTACGAAGTTCAGTAGAAACTTGATCTGAAGTTTCATGATCATCATCATCAACTTCCTCTCTAGTCGGTGCAGGCACCTCAGGAACATTTTCTTGAGCTGCGCCACTTACCAGTTCAAGAGGTAATACTTCATCAAGTTCTACCTTCCTCCCACTTATTTCTTTTGAGAGAAACTCTTTCTCTAGAAAGGAACCATTCTTGGCAACAAAGATCTTGCCCTCGGATCTGAGGTAGAAGGTATACCCAATAGTTTCTTTAGGGTATCCTATGAAGACGCATTTTTCAGATTTGGGTTCGAGCTTTTCAGGTTGAAGTTTCTTCACATAAGCATCGCATCCCCAAACTTTTAGAAACAACAGCTTAGGTTTCTTCCAAAACCATAATTCATACGGTGTCGTCTCAACAGATTTCGACGGAGCCCTATTTAAAGTGAATGCAGCAATCTCTAAAGCATAGCCCCAAAATGATAGCGGTAAATCGGTAACAGACATCATAGATCGCACCATATCTAATAGAGTGCGATTACGACGTTCGGACACACCATTACGCTGAGGTGTTCCACGCGGCGTTAGTTGTGAAACTATTCCACATTTTCTTAAGTGTGTGCCAAATTCGTGACTCAAGTATTCTCCCCCACGATCTGATCGCAAGAACTTGATTTTCCTGTCACGTTGATTCTCAACCTCACTCTGAAATTCCTTGAACTTTTCAAAGGTCTCGGACTTGTGTTTCATTAAGTAGACATACCCATATCTACTCAAGTCATCAGTGAGGGTGAGAACATAACGATAGCCACCGCGAGCCTCAACACTCATTGGACCGCACACATCAGTATGTATGATTTCCAATAAGTTGGTTGCTCGCTCCATTGTTCCTGAGAACGGAGTCTTGGTCATTTTACCCATGAGGCATGGTTCGCACGTGTCAAATGATTCATAATCAAGAGACTCTAAAAGTCCATCTGCATGGAGCTTCTTCATGCGTTTGACACCTATGTGACCAAGGCGGCAGTGCCACAAGTATGTGGGACTATCATTATCAACCTTACACCTTTTGGTATTCACACTATGAATATGTGTAGCATTACGCTCGAGATTCATTAAGAATAAACCATTCACCATTGGAGCATGACCATAAAACATATCTCTCATATAAATAGAACAACCATTATTCTCGGATTTAAATGAGTAGCCATCTTGTATTAAACGAGATCCTGATACAATGTTCATGCTCAAAGCTGGCACTAAATAACAATTATTGAGGTTTAAAACTAATCCCGTAGGTAAATGTAGAGGTAGCGTGCCGGCGGCGATCACATCGACCTTGGAACCATTCCCGACGCGCATCGTCACCTCGTCCTTCGCCAGTCTCCGCTTATTCTGCAGCTCCTGCTTTGAGTTACAAATGTGAGCAACCGCACCGGTATCAAATACCCAGGAGCTACTACGAGTACTAGTAAGGTACACATCAATTACATGTATATCACATATACCTTTTGTGATGCCGGTCTTCTTGTCCGCTAAGTATTTGGGGCAGTTCCACTTCCAGTGACCACTTCCCTTGCAATAAAAGCACTCAGTCTCGGGCTTGGGTCCATTCTTTGGCTTCTTCCCGGCAGCTTGCTTACCGGGCGCGGCAACTCCCTTGCCGTCCTTCTTGAAGTTCTTCTTACCCTTGCCTTTCTTGAACTTAGTAGTTTTATTCACCATCAACACTTGATGTTCCTTTTTGACTTCTACCTCTGCTGATTTCAGCATTGCAAATACTTCAGGAATGGTCTTTTCCATCCCCTACATATTGAAGTTCATCACAAAGCTCTTGTAGCTCGGTGGAAGCGACTGAAGGATTCTGTCAATGACCACGTCATCCGGGAGATTAACTCCCAGCTGAGTCAAGCGGTTATGAACCCAGACATTTTCAGTATGTGCTCACTGACAGAACTATTTTCCTCCATCTTACAGCTGAAGAACTTGTCGGAGACTTCATATCTCTCGACCCGGGCATGAGCTTGAAAAACCATTTTCAGCTCTTCGAACATTTCATATGCTCCATGTCTCTCAAAACGCTTTTGGAGCCCCGGTTCTAAGCTGTAAACCATGCCGCACTGAACGAGGGAGTAATCATCAGCACGTGTCTGCCAAGCGTTCATAACGTCTTGGTTCTGTGGGACGGGTGCATCACCTAGCGGTGCTTCTAGGACATAATCTTTCTTGGCAGCTATGAGGATGATCCTCAGGTTCCGGACCCAGTCCGTATAGTTGCTGCCATCGTCTTTCAGCTTGGTTTTCTCTAGGAACGCGTTGAAGTTGAGGACAACGTGGGCCATTTGATCTACAAGACATATTGTAAAGATTTAGACTAAGTTCATGATAATTAAGTTCATCTAATCAAATTATTAAATGAACTCCCACTCAGATAGACATCCCTCCAGTCATCTAAGTATAACATGATCCGAGTTAACTAGGCCGTGTCCGATCATCACGTGAGACGGACTAGTCAACATCGGTGAACATCTTCATGTTGATCGTATCTTCTATGCGACTCATGCTCGACCTTTCGGTCTTCTGTGTTCCGAGGCCATGTCTGTAGATGCTAGGCTCGTCAAGTCAATCTAAGTGTATTGCGTCTGTAAATCTGTCTTACACCCGTTGTATTCGAACGTTAGAATCTATCACACCCGAGCTTCACGTGGTGCTTCGAAACAACGAACCTTCGCAACGGTGCACAGTTAGGGGGGACACTTTCTTGAAATTATTACGAGGGATCATCTTATTTAAGCTACCGTTGTTCTAAGCAAATAAGATGTAAAACATGATAAACATCACATGCAATCAAATAGTGACATGATATGGCCAATATCATTTGCTCCTTTGATCTCCATCTTCAGGGCTCCATGATCATCGTTGTCACCGGCATGACACCATGATCTCCATCATCATGATCTCCATCATCGTGTCTTCTTGAAGTTGTCTCGTCATCTATTACTTCTACTACTATGGCTAACGCTTTAGCAATAAAGTAAAGTAATTACATGACGTTTATGTTGACACGCAGGTCATAAATAAATAAAGACAACTCCTATGGCTCCTGCCGGTTGTCATACTCATCGACATGCAAGTCGTGATTCCTATTACAAGAGCATGATCAATCTCATACATGACATATATCATTCATCATTCATCACAACCTTTGGCCATATCACATCACAAAACACTTGCTGCAAAAACAAGTTAGACGTCCTCTAATTGTTGTTGAAAGTTTTTACGTGGCTGCTATAGGTTTCTAGTAAGAACGTTTCTTACCTACGCCAAAACCACAACGTGAATTGCCAATTTCTATTTACCCTTCATAAGGACCCTGTTCATTGAATCCGATCCGACTAAAGTGGGAGAGACAGACACCCGCCAGCCACCTTATGCAACTAGTGCATGTGAGTCGGTGGAACCGGTCTCACGTAAGCGTACGTGCAAGGTTGGTCCGGGCCGCTTCATCTCACGATGCCGTCGAATCAAGATAAGACCAGTAACGGCAAGCAAATTGACAATATCGACGCCCACAACTACTTTGTGTTCTACTCGTGCATAGTAACTACGCATAGACCTAGCTCATGATGCCACTGTTGGGGAACGTTGCAGAAAACAATAAAAATTCCTACGTTTCACCAAGATCAATCTATGGAGTCAACTAGAAACGAGAGGAGAGTGCATCTACATACCCTTGTAGATCGCGAGCGGAAGCGTTCAAGAGAACGGGGATGATGGAGTCATACTCACCGTGATCCAAATCACCGATGACCAAGTGCCGAACGGACGGCACCTCCGCGTTCAACACACGTACGGAGCGGATGACGTCTCCTCCTTCTTGATCTAGCAAGGGGAAGGAGAGGTTGATGAAGATCCAGTAGCACGACGGCGTGGTGGTGGATGTAGCAATGATCGCAGCAGGGCTTCGCCGAGCTTCTGCGAGAAGGAGAGGTGTAGCAGGGGAGAGGGAGGCGCCAAGACTTGAGGTGCGGCTGCCATCCCTCCCCCCTTTATGTAGGCCCTCTGGGGGGCGCCGGCCCTAGGAGATGGGATCTCCTTGGGGGGAGGCGGCCAAGGGGGAGGCTTGCCCCCAAGGCAAGTGGAGGCGCCCCCACCCTAGGGTTTCCAACCCTAGGCGCAGGGGGGCCCAAGGGGGGGGGGCGCACCAGCCCACTAGGGGCTGGTTCCCTCCCCACTTCAGCCCACGTGTCAGGACCCCGATTCCAAGTCACATCGATCTAGCCGGTAACACCTCATATCACTTTGCGGTCTCACGCACGGTATCCCACGGGTGTCGCCTTACCATGGCCCGGGACTGTTTGCGCCTTTTGGCTCACGTATATGATAGTGTCGCTAGCATCCATATGACAGAGAACCCGGGCCGACATGGCTAGTCGTGAACCCAAAGCGGCACAGACCTATGGAGACAGGCATACATGAATCACATCGAACATGTCGGTCATCAACGAGTGATTCCGGGCTGTAGCACTGGGCTAACAGGACTCCGGGGAACCCCGGGCTGTAGCAGGCTAGGCAGGACTCCGGAAGTCACCGTGTGACATTTCCCCGAAGGGACAGACATAGGGACGAAGTGAAACACATGCCGGCCAGTCAAGTGTCCTGAATAGTAGTGCTGGGCTAGCAGGACTCCGGTGAACCGGGCTGTAGCGGACTACTATGGCTCGAGGAACACTAGACTACATTTCTCCATAAGAAAGGCTGCCAAGGATAAACAACTAGATTGTCGGATCCCACTCATACCAAGCATTTCAATCATACACACAGTATGCCCGATATGAGTACATACAACATGGCATCACAACAAAACTCTACAACTCAAGTACTTTATTTAAAGGCTCCAGAGAGCCATACATAACATGTTCATACAGATAGGGGTCACATGACCCGACACTCAAGTCATACAAACATACAAGCACATGCGGAAGCAACTAGTCTGAGTACAGACTCTAGAAAGAAAGAAGGCTTCTCGAAGCCTGTCTATCTACATAGGGCCCTCCATGGCCAGGATCACCACCTGGGTGGCTAGTCACTCGTCGACGTCAAGGTCTACATAAAACCCATCGGAGGAGGCAGTGTTGTCGTCTGAAAACAATAAATAAGCAAACATGAGTACAAAGGTACTCAGCAAGTCTTACATCAGAACCTACTATACATGCTTATTCTCAAGAAGGCGGTGGGGTTGATGCAGCAAGCCAGCTTTGACTCTTGGCTAAGCTATCCTACGGAACTCCACCAGTAAAATAGTTTTCGCACACGAGTCCACTACTCACCAACACAATACTCCACCGGGGATCCTCCCTCGTCATCCTACGAGAGGGCCATCCTCGGTACTCACACTTATCTTGAGTCTTTTAGTAGTAACCATTAACTTGTCTATGAACTGTATAGGCAACCAAGTAGTCCTTTACCGCGGACGCGGCTATTCGAATAGTTTATACCCTGCAGGGGTGTACTTCGTCATACACGCTTTCACCACTTACCGCCGTTTACACGACATGTACTCGGCAACTTTCAAGTGGAAGCCCAGCGAGGGTGTCGGCCACGGCCTACCTAAACACTTAAGTCTCTAGTCCAGGTTTATCGCCTATCCAGGTTCCATCCGCAGGGAGTCCGGCCGAGGTTCCTAGCGGAGGCCCGAGATGGCGGAGGGCTTCGGATTTGGTCCTCCGGTGACCAAATCGACGGCGGAGACGTGCTACGCGTAGCTGGGGCTCGTGCGCGTCTAGTGGGGCAAATGGGAGGAGCTGGGGTGGAGCGAGCTCGCCAGAATCGAGCTCGTGGCGGCGGCTGGAGTTCGGGCGAGGTCGGTTTCGACGCTAGGGTGCACGGGAGGAAGAGCTGGTGGTGGCTATGGGTTCCTGGTGCTGCACTGACCATGGTGAGGCGCTCCGACGCGTGCTTGCACGGTCGTAGCCACAACGGCGACATGGCCAGCGGCGAGGAGCTCTCGGGTGCGGTGGAAACGGCGGCTACAGGGGCCAAACGAGCATGGGGGCTAGGGGGAAAGGAAGAGGAGCTCACAGCGGAGTCGGAGAGGGGGTCAGCGAGCTCGGGGAGGTCCTGGCGACGGCGAATCAGCCGGAGACGGCTCGGCTGCCCGAGATTGAAGACGAGGGCGAAGGCGGCGATGCAGGGCCTCCGGCGATGCGTGGCTCGGTTGGGAGGACGAGGGAGTCGAGGCGGAGCTAATGGTCTCATCGGAGGGGCGAGGGAGTGGCTGTGGTGGCAACTACGGCGATCGGCGGCGGGGGACGCGCTCGGCCATTGCGGGAGAGGATGAGGGAGACGAGGGGGAGAGTGAGAGAGGATGAGAGGGAGACGAGGGGGTCGCGTGGCGTCCTCTGGGCGTGTCCCGGCGTCGGCAGAAGCAGAAGGTGGCCGGCGCGCGGCGAGCACGCGCCCCTGCCTCCTGGCGCGAGGTAGGGGGTGACTGGCCGAGCCAGGTAAGGCCCAGGTGGGCTTCTTTCTCCTCTTTTTTTTGTTTTAGTTTCTGTTTTCTATTAAACTGCAACTGTTTAGCTTTATTTAAAATACTAAAACATCTCCAAAAATCCTAAAAATAAATGTGGCCTCTGTTTAGACTATTTCCAACAGGAAACATTTACTCCCAGAATTATTTGAGCATTTAAATTATTTTATAGCATTTAAATGCCCAAATTCAAATACTTATGATTTAATTCAATGACCTTCTGTTGACCTAGAAAATTGTGCACCAATTTTGCCAGAGGTTCTAACCTAAGACAAAGAGGGTGAACATTTTAGAAGGGCATTTCAGGTTCATTGAAATTATTTTTAGTAAACCCTAGTTGATTTCAAAAGGGTGCTGGGGGTTCTGCCTTCCCCATTTCAAGTTTCTGATGAAAAGTAAACATGATGCACACTCTAATGCATGGACTATCTAGGGTGTGACACCACGGGGCCCTCCGGGATGGGTGGCCCCACCCGGTGGACCCTCGGGACCCATCCGGTGGTCCCGGTACAATACCGGTGACTCCGAATCCTTCCCGATGGCCGAAACTGCACTTCCTATATATAATTCTTCACCTCCAGACCATTCCGGAACTCCTCGTGACGTCCGGGATCTCATCCGGGACTCCGAACAACTTTCGGGTTGCTGCATACTAATATCTCTACAACCCTAGCGTCACCGAACCTTAAGTGTGTAGACCCTACGGGTTCGGGAGACAAGCAGACATGACCGAGACGACTCTCCGGTCAATAACCAACAGCGGGATCTAGATACCCATGTTGGCTCCCACATGCTCCTCGATGATCTCATCGGATGAACCAAGATGTCGAGGACTTAATCAATCCGTATACAATTCCCTTTGTCAATCGGTACGTTACTTGCCCGAGACTCGATCGTCAGTATCCCAATACCTTGTTCAGTCTCGTTACCGGCAAGTCACTTTACTTGTACCGTAATGCATGATCCCATGATCAACCACTTGATCACATTGAGCTCATTATGATGATGCATTACCGAGTGGGCCCAGAGATACCTCTCCGTCATACGGAGTGACAAATCCCAGTCTCGATTCGTGCCAACCCAACAGACACTTTCGGAGACACCTGTAATGTACCTTTATAGTCACCCAGTTACGTTGTGACGTTTGGCACACCCAAAGCACTCCTATGGTATCCGGGAGTTGCACAATCTCATTGTCTAAGGAAATGATACTTGACATTCAGAAAAGCTACAGCAAACGAACTACACGATCTTTGAGCTAAGCTTAGGATTGGGTCTTGTCCATCACATCATTCTCCTAATGATGTGATCCCATTATCAATGACATCCCCATGTCCATAGCCAGGAAACCATGACTATTTGCTGATCAACGAGCTAGTCAACTAGAGGCTCACTAGGGACACATTGTGGTCTATGTATTCACACATGTATTACGATTTCCGGATAATACAATTATAGCATGAATAATAGACAATTATCATGAACAAGGAAATATAATAATCGTTTATTATTGCCTCTAGGGCATATTTCCAACACACAGGTGGCTGGCGGATGTCAGTTTCTCCAACTTTAGTTGAACCAAGTGTGGCTACGCCCGGTCCTTGCGAAGGTTAAAACAGCACCAACTTGACAAACTATCGTTGTGGTTTTGATGCGTAGGTAAGATTGGTTCTTGCTTAAGCCCGTAGCAGCCACGTAAAACTTGCAACAACAAAGTAGAGGACGTCTAACTTGTTTTTGCGGGGCATGTTGTGATGTGATATGGTCAAGACATGATGCTAAATTTTATTGTATGAGATGATCATGTTTTGTAACCGAGTTATCGGCAACTGGCAGGAGCCATATGGTTGTCGCTTTATTGTATGCAATGCAATTGCGCTGTAATGCTTTACTTTATCACTAAGCGGTAGCGATAGTCATGGAAGAATAAGATTGGCAAGATGACAACGATGCTACGATGGTGATCAAGGTGTCGCGCCAGTGACGATGGTAATCATGACGGTGCTTCGAAGATGGAGATCACAAGCACAAGATGATGATGGCCATATCATATCACTTATATTGATTGCATGTGATGTTTATCTTTTATGCATCTTATCTTGCTTTGATTGACGGTAGCATTTTAAGATGATCTCTCACTAATTATCAAGAAGTGTTCTCCCTGAGTATGCGCCGTTGCGAAAGTTCTTCGTGCTGAGACACCACGTGATGATCGGGTGTGATAGGCTCTATGTTCAAATACAACGGGTGCAAAACAGTTGCACACGCGGAATACTCAGGTTATACTTGATGAGCCAAGCATATACAGATATGGCCTCGGAACACGGAGACCGAAAGGTCAAGCATGAATCATATAGTAGATATGATCAACCTAGTGATGTTCACCAATGAAACTACTCCATCTCACGTGATGATTGGACATGGTTTAGTTGATTTGGATCACGTGATCACTTACAGGATTAGAGGGATGTCTATCTAAGTGGGAGTTCTTTAGTAATATGATTAATTGAACTTAAATTTATCATGAACTTAGTACCTGATAGTATCTTGCTTGTTTATGTTTGATTGTAGATAGATGGCTCGTGTTGTTGTTCCGTTGAATTTTAATGCGTTCCTTGAGAAAGCAAAGTTGAAAGATGATGGTAGCAATTACACGGACTGGGTCCGTAACTTGAGGATTATCCTCATTGCTGCATAGAAGAATTACGTCCTGGAAGCACCGCTGGGTGCCAGCCTGCTGCTGGAGCAACACCAAATGTTATGAACGTCTGGCCGAGCAAAGCTGATGACTACTCGATAGTTCAGTGTGCCATGCTTTACGGCTTAGAATCGGGACTTCAACGACGTTTTGAACGTCATGGAGCATATGAGATGTTCCAGGAGTTGAAGTTAATATTTCAAGCAAATGCCTGGATTGAGAGATATGAAGTCTCCAATAAGTTCTATAGCTGCAAGATGGAGGAGAACAGTTCTGTCAGTGAGCATATACTCAAAATGTCTAGGTATAATAATGACTTGATTCAATTGGGAGTTAATCTTCCAGATGATTGTGTCATTAACAGAATTCTCCAATCACTTCCACCTAGCTACAAGAGCTTCGTGATGAACTATAATATGCAAGGGATGAATAAGAAAATTCCCGAGCTCTTCGCAATGCTGAAAGCTGCAGAGGTAGAAATAAAAAAGGAGCATCAAGTGTTGATGGTCAACAAGACAACTAGTTTCAAGAAAAAGGGCAAAGGGAAGAAGAAGGGGAACTTCAAAAAGAACAGCAAGCAAGTTGCTGCTCAGGAGAAGAAACCCAAATCTGGACCTAAGCCTGAAACTGAGTGCTTCTACTGCAAGCAGACTGGTCACTGGAAGTGGAACTGCCCCAAGTATTTGGCGGATAAGAAGGATGGCAAGGTGAACAAAGGTATATGTGATATACATGTTATTGATGTGTACCTTACTAATGCTCGCAGTGGCACCTGGGTATTTGATACTGGTTCTGTTGCTAATATTTGCAACTCGAAACAGGGACTACGGATTAAGCGAAGATTGGCTAAGGACGAGGTGACGATGCACGTGGGAAATGGTTCCAAAGTCGATGTGATCGCGGTCGGAACACTACCTCTACATCTACCTTTGGGATTAGTATTAGACCTAAATAATTGTTATTTGGTGCCAGCGTTAAGCATGAACATTATATCTGGATCTTGTTTGATGTGAGACGGTTATTCATTTAAATCAGAGAATAATGCTTGTTCTATTTATATGAGTAATATCTTTTATGGTCATGCACCCTTGAAGAGTGGTCTATTCTGTCACACATATTCATAATGTTGAAGCCAAAAGATGCAGAGTTGATAATGATAGTGCAACTTATTTGTGGCACTGCCATTTAGGTCATATTGGTGTAAAGCGCATGAAGAAACTCCATACTGATGGACTTTTGGAACCACTTGATTATGAATCACTTGGTACTTGTGAACCGTGCCTTATGCGCAAGATGACCAAAACACCGTTCTTCGGTACTATGGAGAGAGCAACAGATTTGTTGGAAATCATACATACAGATGTATGTGGCCCAGTGAATGTTGAGGCTCCTGGCGGATATCGTTATTTTCTCACCTTCACAGATGACTTAAGCAGATATGGGTATATCTACTTAATGAAACATAAATCTGAAACATTTGAAAAGTTCAAAGAATTTCAGAGTGAAGTTGAAAATCATCGTAACAAGAAAATAAAATTCCTATGATCTGATCGTGGAGGAGAATATTTGAGTTACGAGTTTGGTGTACATTTGAAACAATGTGGGATAGTTTCGCAACTCATGCCACCCGGAACACCACAGCGTAATGGTGCGTCCGAACGTCGTAATCGTACTTTACTAGATATGGTGCGATCTATGATGTCTCTTACTGATTTACCGCTATCGTTTTGGGGTTATGCTTTAGAGACGGCCGCATTCACGTTAAATAGGGCACCATCAAAATCCGTTGAGACGACGCCTTATGAACTGTGGTTTGGCAAGAAACCAAAGTTGTCGTTTCTGAAAGTTTGGGGCTATGATGCTTATGTGAAAAAACTTCAACCTGATAAGCTCGAACCCAAATTGGAGAAATGTGTCTTCATAGGATATCCAAAGGAAACTATTGGATACACCTTCTATCACAGAGCCGAAGGCAAGACTTTTGTTGCTAAATTCGGAAACTTTCTAGAGAAGGAGTTTCTCTCGAAAGAAGTGAGTGGGAGGAAAGTAGAACTTGATGAGGTAACTGTACCTGCTCCCTTATTGGAAAGTAGTGCATCACAGAAACTAGTTTCTGTGACACCTACACCAATTAGTGAGGAAGCTAATGATGATGATCATGAAACTTCAGAACAAGATACTACTGAACCTCGTAGATCAACCAGAGTAAGATCCGCACCAGAGTGGTACGGTAATCCTGTTCTGGAAGTCATGCTACTAGATCATGATGAACCTACGAACTATGGAGAAGCGATGGTGAGCCCAGATTCCGCAAAATGGCTTGAAGCCATGAAATCTGAGATGGGATCCATGTATGAGAACAAAGTGTGGACTTTGGTTGACTTGCCCAATGATCGGCAAGCAATTGAGAATAAATGGATCTTCAAGAAGAAGACTGACGCTGACGGTAATGTCACTGTCTACACAGCTCGACTTGTCGCAAAAGGTTTTCGACAAGTTCAAGGGATTGACTACGATGAGACCTTCTCACCCGTAGCGATGCTTAAGTCTGTCCGAATCATGTTAGCAATTGCCGCATTTTATGATTATGAAATTTGTCAGATGGATGTCAAAATTGCATTCCTGAATGGATTTCTGGAAGAAGAGTTGTATATGATGCAACCATAAGGTTTTGTCAATCCAAAGGGAGCTAACAAAGTGTGCAAGCTCCAGCGATCCATTTATGGACTGGTGCAAGCCTCTCGGAGTTGGAATAAACGCTTTGATAATGTGATCAAAGCATTTGGTTTTGTACAGACTTTTGGAGAAGCCTGTATTTATAAGAAAGTGAGTGGGAGCTCTGTAGCATTTCTGATATTATATGTAGATGAGATATTACTAATCAGAAATGATATAGAATTTCTGGATAGCATAAAGGGATACTTGAATAAGAGTTTTTCAATGAAAGACCTCGGTAAAGCTTCTTACATATTGGGCATTAAGATTTATAGAGATAGATCAAGTCGCTTAATTGGACTTTCACAAAGCACATACCTTGACAAAGTTTTGAAGAATTTCAAAATGGATCAAGCAAAGAAAGGATTCTTGCCTGTGTTACAAGGTGTGAAATTGAGTAAGACTCAATGCCCGACCACTGCAGAAGATAGAGAGAAAATGAAAGATGTTCCCTATGCTTCAGCCATAGGCTCTATCATGTATGCAATGCTGTGTACCCGACCTGATGTATGTCTTTCTATAAGTCTAGCAGGGAGGTACCAAAGTAATCCAGGAGTGGATCACTGGACAGTGGTCAAGAACATCCTAAAATACCTGAAAAGGACTAAGGATATGTTTCTCGTATATGGAGGTGACAAAGAGCTCATCGTAAATGGTTACGTTGATGCAAGCTTTGACACTGATCCGGACAATTTTAAATCGCAAACCGGATACGTGTTTACATTAAACGATGGAGCTATCAGTTGGTGCAGTTCTAAACAAAGCGTTGTGGCGGGATCTACATGTGAAGCAGAGTACATAGCTGCTTCGGAAGCAGCAAACGAAGGAGTCTGGATGAAGGAGTTCATATCTGATCTAGGTGTCATACCTAGTGCATCGGGTCCAATGAAAATCTTTTGTGACAATACTGGTGCAATTGCCTTGGCAAAGGAATCCAGATTTCACAAGAGAACCAAGCACATCAAGAGATGCTTCAATTCCATCCGGGATCTAGTCCAGGTGGGAGACATAGAGATTTGCAAGATACATACAGATCTGAATGTAGCAGACCCATTGACTAAGCCTCTTCCACGAGCAAAACATGATCAGCACCAAAGCTCCATGGGTGTTAGAATCATTACTGTGTAATCTAGATTATTGACTCTAGTGCAAGTGGGAGACTGAAGGAAATATGCCCTAGAGGCAATAATAAAGTTATTATTTATTTCCTTATATCATGATAAATGTTTATTATTCATGCTAGAATTGTATTATCTGGAAACATAATACTTGTGTGAATACATAGACAAACTAAACGTCACTAGTGTGCCTCTACTTGACTAGCTCGTTAATCAAATATGTTTATGTTTCCTAACCATAGACATGTGTTGTCATTTGATTAACGGGATCACATCATTGGGAGAATGATGTGATTGACATGACCCATTCCATTAGCTTAGCACCCGATCGTTTAGTATGTTGCTATTGCTCTCTTCATGACTTATACATGTTCCTATGACTATGAGATTATGCAACTCCCGTTTGCCGGAGGAACACTTTGTGTGCTACCAAACTTCATAACGTAACTGGGTGATTATAAAGGAGCTCTACAGGTGTCTCCAAAGGTACATGTTGGGTTGGCGTATTTCGAGATTAGGATTTGTCACTCCGATTATTGGAGAGGTATCTCTGGGCCCTCTCGGTAATGCACATCACATAAGCCTTGAAAGCATTGCAACTAATGAGTTAGTTGCGAGATGATGTATTACGAAACAAGTAAAGAGACTTGCCGGTAACGAGATTGAACTAGGTATTGAGATACCGACGATCGAATCTCGGGCAAGTAACATACCGATGACAAAGGGAACAACGTATGTTGTTATGCGGTCTGATCGATAAAGATCTTCGTAGAATATGTAGGAGCCAATATGAGCATCCAGGTTCCGCTATTGGTTATTGACCAGAGACATGTCTCGGTCATGTCTACATTGTTCTCGAACCCGTAGGGTCCGCACGCTTACCGTTACGATGACAGTTTCATTATGAGTTTATATATTTTTATGTACCGAAGTTTGTCCGGAGTCCCGGATGTGATCACGGACATGACGAGGAGTCTCGAAATGGTCGAGACATAAAGATTGATATATTGGAAGCCTATGTTTGGACATCGGAAGTGTTCCGGGTGAAATCGGCATTTTACCGGAGTACCGGGAGGTTACCGGACCCCCCTGGTAACCTAATGGGCCTTAATGGGCCTAGTGGAGCAAGAGGAGAGGAGGCCTAGGGGCTGCCGCGCGCCCCTTCCCCCCCCCAAGTCCGAATTGGACAAGGAGGGGGCGGCGCCCCCCCTTTCCTTTCTTCCCTCTCCTCCTTCCCCCCAAGTCCTAATCCAACTAGGGAAAGGGGGGAGTCCTACTCCCGGTAGGAGTAGGACTCCTCCTGCGCGCCTCCTCCTAGGGCCGGCCGCACCCCCTTGCTCCTTTATATACGGCGGCAGGGGGCACCTCTAGACACACAAGTTGATCTTCAAGATCGTTCTCTTAGCCGTGTGCGGTGCCCCCCTCCACCATAGTCCTCGATAATATTGTAGTGGTGCTTAGGCGAAGCCCTGCGAAAGTAGAACATCAAGATCATCACCACGCCGTCGTGCTGACGGAACTCTTCCCCGACACTTTGCTGGATCGGAGTCCGGGGATCGTCATGGAGCTGAACATGTGCTAGAACTCAGAGGTGCCGTAGTTTCGGTGCTTGATCGGTCGGGCCGTGAAGACGTACGACTACATCAACTGCGTTATCATAACACTTCCGCCGTCGGTCTACGAGGGTACGTAGACAACACTCTCCCCTCTCGTTGCTATACATCACCATGATCTTGAATGTGCGTAGGAAATTTTTGAAATTACTACGTTCCCCAACACCTTGATGGCAGAGAGGCTCTGTTTGCTATGGAAAACTGTGTCTACACGGCGAGCCCTAGGAGTTCGGGCGCAAACTCCCCTGATTGTCAATGATACAACCTGTAGCCAAAAGAAGGTGAGAATGACAAAGGCATCCGGATTAACTTTGATCCTTGGATTTCTCAATTATGACACGCAGTGATGTGGTTCAAGCCTTCAGGTTCATAGGTAATTGGGCTGTTGCTTCAAAAGGGTGGAGTACTAGTGTCTCCGGATCACTGGTCCATGAAGCGGGGCTGCAAATTATGATGGTGTTGGATCATCTCTTCGAATGACTTTGTTGTCTTTGCTGCTGGTTCTGGATGGGTAGTTCTATCTTTTGTTATGCATATTCCTTGTCATTTGGTCATCCTCGTCTATGTCACTCTTACTATGTAATAGTTGCTTCTGCTTAGAATGTCATTCTCGTCTGGATCACGAGAGTCTAAGCGCTGCAGATGGTGCGTTTTGGTGGGGTAGCAAGACTTCTTATGAACTATCATGTCTTGCTGTTTATGTCAGTAGTAGTCACTAGTCAGTGTTTGAATGTTGTATATATCGTTGTTTCGAACTGTTTATTGTCTCGAACTACTGGTGGGCTAAATGAGGGCATCACCATTCTCCAGTGTTCAGAGTATATCTCCTTTTTTCAAGTTATATAATTTGAACTCAGTGTCTTTTCGATGATGTACACTTGTTTGGGCCAGTGAGGTGTCGTTGAATATGGGCCGAGTAGTAACGCAATGCCAAACAGGTCAATTATGACTCTCAGGCCGGGCTCTCAAAAGATCCTGAAAAAAAGGTCGGGCTCTCCAAAAAAGAAAGAATAAGGACTCTTGGGCCGACATGTGGGCGCCACCAGTGTTTTCGTGCACTTGCGCACCGAGAGCATATTGGCGCGCGCTCGAAATTCATGCTACCTTTTCATCCCCAGTCTCCCGCCCCTCCCCCACCTCTAGAATCTCTATTCCTACTCCAGTTCCCCCAAATCCCCCTCCTATACTCCCTGTACTCAAGCGCACTATCATGTTGCCGGTCAACGCGGATCTCTGAGCCGGAGATCCTGAGGTCCGTCCTGCCTTCGGTCGCTGCGTGCTGTCGCTCAACAGTGGCATGGCGGCGCTTGACGACCAATTTGCCGGCAAAGTGCTGATGGTAACCATCAACGGCGACCGGCCTCCTGTCTCGCTGGACGACCTTGTCAAAGCTCTTGGCATTGCGCACGGCATCCAAATAAGTGACTTGCTCGTCGAAGTCTGTCCGCCACCGGCTGATTTCTTCGTCAAGTTCCAGACAACTTTCGACTGCAGTCGTGTGTTCGAATCTTCCCAGCATTTGTTCTGCGATGCCGCGCTGGTGATCTTTGATCGGTGGCACCCAGGATGGGGCTCGGTGCCCTCTGAGCTTGAGTTTTTAACAAAGCTTACCTTCCACGGCATGCCTCGACGTGCTTGGAACAGCGAGTCCATGAACGAGCTTATCAACGACCTTGGAGGTGAGCTTGTAAGTATGTTTGTTCCTCTAGACAGCTGGGCTCTGATGGTTATGGCATGGTTGAAGAAGCCGTCCACCATACCGAAGGTGATTGGTGTTGAGATACCGGTGCAAGAACCGGGGTTGTACTATTCGTCGTCACCAAGGCCGCCCCGGACCATGTTAGGGATGTACCTGTATCGAGTGTTCGTGCATGTCGAAGAAGTGGTCAATCCATCAATTGAAGTCCTGCCACGCGCCGCTGGTGCCAGGGTCCGTCGACGATGTCCATTACAGGAGTCAACATCAGACTTTCCCCGTGTTGCTCGGAACGATGGATGGCACAGGGCCTACTCCATCGCGCGGCGGAGGCCACTGCTTCTTTGGGAGAAGAGGCAGGGTTGGCTGCCTAGATGTGCTCTAGTTTGAGGTAACAATTGAATCTTGTCAGATACTAGTTAAATCCGAGCTATGGGTGTGAAGCACTCATATGCCAGTACATTTGATTGTGACCTGTTCTAACTTTGTACATGAACTTTTTTAGAAAGGGTTGTACGTCAACTTAATGTGCTAGTAGAACTTATTGTGTTGTCTGTCTGTTTTCTTTGCACAACATTCAAGATATTTCCCCATCATTGATAAAGACGATGAACTGTTATGTACGACTTCGTTGGTTTCAACATAGCCCTTCCCGTAGCGATCCACTGCTTCCATCCTGATTGTGCCGCCTGCGTGAAATTTTTGTATGCAAGTTCAGTGTGCTATGATGTTCTATATGATTGTGTCAACTATATAAGTTTTTACTAAGCATCAGCAATGCATATGGCTGAAAGGTGTATTTACGAGCATCGACCGATGGGTCTCTCTCTCTATCTCTCTCTCTCTCACACACACACGCACACACACACGTGCACACGCACAAGTGGAACCCGTTGAATTATTTATTTGCTCGTGACAGCTTTTAATTAGGTTCCACTGTAATCTAACTTTTTTCTTAAGTTATTAATTGAGCTCAGTGACTTCAAAAAGTTGTACAGAAGCCTTGTTTGGGCCTTTCCGGCGTCGCTGAATGTGGGCTGAGTAACCATGTTAGGTTGTACTGTACTACACAGACCTTTTTTTCAACATCAGAAATGCAACTAGGCCGACAGTTGTACACAATATCCGGGTCAACTTGTTATTCTCCGCCCCGCTGGGCTGCAAACTTTCCTAGGAGGTATGCATTAGGCTTAACAAAAAAATGGACTTTAAGAAATAATAAATGGGATGTAATTATAATAGCTGGACAGTTACTATGCACCAAACACGTAATTAGTTTAAAAAATATATTGTTTTTGGAATTTGAAAACTTTAATTTCATTACTTGTTGCGCGCGCAATATTTCGTTGGATTTTAACGTAATACAAATTTATTTTGAAATTATATTTAACCTGACTAGAAATTTCGGATAAAAATATTTCGGATCCCATCAAAATGTGGGATTTTTTTTGAATTCTGTTTTGAGCGGTTGTTTGAAATTATTATTTGTTGTCCTAGCTAGAAGTTGGGTTGTACTTTTAACAAACTGTAAATGAGCTGTAGTAAATTCCATTAGAATTAAAAAATGGGTTGTACATTCTTACAAATTGCAAATGGGCTATATGTTCTCTGCCAAATCCGAGATGTGGGCCTACTAAGTTGGCGCGTACCAAGGGCTTTGTCAACTTAGTCAATATAAACGATTCCAGCTGCAGTGATCGTACGATGTCCATCCAACGGTCGTAGTGCTTCTTCAACCTCTGGTCTTCTTGCTCCAACCACCCAAAGCAGCGCCGGTCGTGTCGCGTGCTCCTGCCTCCCTTGGCCGGCTGTGATGCCGCGGAGGCCTCACCGCCCTGTACTACTCCCACCGCTGGCCAGGCCATCCCTCTACTCACCCACACCCCCTGTTATTCTGCGGCGACGGCAGCCTCACACCGCAGCCGAACCAGTGAACCATCGTACTCCTCTCCGCGCGGGGTTCCACTGTTGCGTCTTCGCCGTCTCCGCGCCGTCCCCTTCCTAGGCCTCACCGTCGTCCAGACCACCGCCCTGGTGCTCTCGGCGCGGCGTGGTCAACATGGTCAACGACCGACTTCCATCGGAAGAGTACTGTATGTGGAGAGGCTGACAGCTCGGTCCAGGCGGCCGCAAGGAAGTGCCTCCTTATTGCGCGCAAAATAATTATTCCTCCACCTGACAGTGGGGACCCACCGGACGGGCCACCTTATTTCACGAAAAAAACGTTTCCCCCCTGACTGCTGGGACCCACCGGAAGGGCCAGCGTATTTCGCGAAAAAAACGTTCCCCCCGCTGTCAGCTCGGACCCACCGGAAGTGCATCCTTATAACACACAAAAAAGATGAATACACCCCCTGCTAGCTGGGACCCACCATGGTGGGAGGCTGACTTGTGGGCCTACTAAGTTGACTGGGACGGGGGCCTTTGTCAACTTTAGTCAATATGAACGATTCTAGCTCCAGTGATCGTACAATGTCCATCCAACGGCCGTAGTTATTCTTCAACCTCTGGTCTTCTTGCTCCAGCCGCCCAAAGCAGTGCCGGTCGTGCTGCATGCTCCTGCCTCCTGTGGCCGGCTGTGCTGCCGCGGAGGCCTCACTGCCACCTACTATTCCGACCGCTGGTCAGGCCCTGCGGCGATGGCAGCCTCACATCACAGCCAAACCAGTGAACCCTCATACTCCTCTCCGCACGGGCTTCCACTGCCGCGTCTTCCCTGACTCCCTGTCGTCCCCTTCCTAGGCCTCACTGTCGTCCACCGCCCTGGTGCTCTCGGCGCGGCGTGGTCAACGTGGTCAAGGAACGACTTCCATCGGACGTGGACTGTACGTGGAGAGGCTGACAGCTGGGTCCACGGCCGCAGCAAGGAAGTGCCTCCTTATTACACGGAAAATAATGATTCCTCCACCTGATAGCTGGGACCCACCGGACGGGCCACTGTATTTCGTGACAAAAATGTTTCCCCTGACTGCTGGGACCCACCAGCTACATCTTCGCACGCAAGGAAGTGCGTCCGGGCAAAAAAACGATTCGCCCCCTGACTGCTGGGACCCACCAGCTACACCTTCGCACGCAAGGAAGTGCGTCCGGGCAAAAAAACGATTCGCCCCCTGACTGCTGGGACCCACCAGCTACATCTTCGCACGCAAGGAAGTGCCTGACAGTCGGGACCCACCTGGTCAAAGCGTATGTATCGTTGTCATTCTGGTCGCGAACGTGTACGTACATATATACTGGTGGATGTAGAGGCACGCACGTGTCGTAGTAGAGGCGCGCACGTAGCATGTACACGTACGTACAGCGGCCAGGGTGCAAGAAATAAAATACGGCCACGTATGTGTACATACGGGCGGGGTCTCGAACACCTACTCGCGCATACGTAAGGCCAGGGCTCGTGTACATGGCTGGGTCAGAATGGAGAAACAGCGTCGTCGTCGTGTTCATGGGGAGGCAACGAAATGCGTCATGTTCATGGGTAGGCAACGGAATGCGTCATGTTCATCGGGAGGCAACGGAACACGTGGGAGCCAACCGGTTGGGTCGGAACGGAATGTGTGGTCGTGTTCATCGGGAGGGCTTGGACGGAACAAGCGATGGAAACGAGGCCTGGCATACCGCACAACAGAGGAAACAGACCTCCTACGTTCGGAACAGGGTCATGTTGATCGGGAGGGGTCTGGCGTACCGCAAAACGGAGGTAACGGACCTCCTACGGTCGAAACGGGGTTCCTGTTGATCGGGAGGGGTGTGGCGTACCACAAAACGGACGAAAGGACCTCCTACGGTCGAAATGGGGGTCCTGTTGATCGGGAGGGGTGTGGCGTACCGCAAAACGGACGAAACGGACCTCCTACGGTCGAAACGGGGGTCCTGTTAATCGGGAGGGGTGTGGCGTACCGCAAAACGGGACTCCACGGGATACTGTTTATCTCCACCGTCGACCTCCTCCAGCCTCCACGGGCTACCGTCGACCTCCTCCAGCCTCCACGGGCTCCTGTTCATCTAGCCTCCACCGCGCGCTACTCCACCGGCTACTGGTCAACCACACCTCCACGGGCACCCCTCCACCATCTACTGTTCATCGAGCCCTCCACACCACGGGGTCCTGTTCAACCACCCCTCCACGGGCACCCCTGCATCGTCTACTGTTCATCCAGCCCTCCACCACACCACGGGGTCCTATTCATCCAGAGGCAACGCCACCGCTCACTGTTCATCCCCCCCCCCCCCCCGCAACGCTCACTGTTCATCCAATCGATCGGCTTCAGTTAGCAGCAGTAGCGAAGGAATCGCTCAATCGGGTTCAGTTAACAGCCATCGATCGATCGCTCAAGTTCAGTAATGCGTAGCGTGCAGTGCAATCGCTCGGGTTCAGTTAGAGCCCAACGCCTCGCTCGAGTTCAGTTAGAGCCAATGCCTCGCACACACGTGTGTACGTATACGAGAGAAACACGCATCTCTCGGCCCCCGACCTCCCACCATAACGGGGAACTCCCCGAAATTTTACTCCCCCTCGCTTCTACCACGGTTTATTCCATCATGGACGGCCCAAAGAATGTCATGCAGCTGCGTCTCCGGCCCCCGGCCCGCCCAAGACGAAAAGCCCATTTTCTGTCATGATTTTTTGTCATAGAAGTAGGAGCCCACCACATCTATGATGATACCGGGTTTTGTCACAATTATCGTCATAGAAGTGTCATATGTATGACAGAAAAAATTCGTTCGGCCCAAAATGTCACGGATGTGTCTTTTTTTTGTAGTGAAGGCGGCCGCCTCCCCCCCCTTCTCCTTTATATACGGGGGAGGAGGGCACCCCATAGACACACAAGTTGATTGTTTCAGCCGTGTGCGGTGCCCCCCTCCACCATAATCCACCTCGGTCATTATGTAGCGGTGCTTAGGCGAAGCCCTGTTCCGGTAGCATCATCATCACCGTCATCACGTCGTGCTGGAAGCTCTCCCTCGACACTCTGCTGGATCGTGAGTTCGTGGGACGTCACCGAGTCACCGAGCCGAACGTGTGCAGATCGCGGAGGTGCCGTACTTTCGATGCTAGGATCGGTCGATCGTGAAGACGTACGACTACATCAACCGCATTGTCATAACGCTTCCGCTTACGTTCTGCGAGGGTACGTAGAAAACACTCTCCCCTCTCGTTGCTATGCATCACCATGATCTTGCGTGTGCGTAGGATTTTTTTTGAAATTACTACGTTCCCCAACACCAGGAACTTGCATAACAACCATGGACGTGTTTGGTTGCCTGCATATGGTCCAGCCTAGCCCGCACGGATAGAACTTGACCCGTAGGGATGGCAATGGGTCGGGTTTGGAGCAGGTGGAGCTGGTCCAAATCCAACCCATGACCCATCTTCCTTCCCTCTACCCATCCACCAAAGTATCCATGGGCACAACTTGTGCCCATGCCCAAACCCACTGGATACCCCGATACCCATGGAGCTCCATGGGCATAGAGAAATCATCATGAAGACTTCCCACAGGTCACATTATCTCACCATTTATTAAAAAATGACAACATAAGATACAAAATTAAGTAGGAAGCAAGTACACTATTCAGACATTGTCCACGCACACAATGACAACTCAAATAGTCTGATAGTAAAAACCTTGTCTTAAATCTTTTTACATCAAAAAATTGATGTAGACCACACAACTACAACTCAATTAGTTTCGCACGTGTCTTAAAATCTTATTACATCACAAGCAAAGTTGCAAAATCTTATTACATCATAGCCGAAGTTGCATAAATAAAGTACATAACGTATTTAAAATTCAAATGCACTTCCAATAGTATGTGCACTAGTAATTGGAGACCCATCCGAATGTCCACATGTGCACACTTGGCACCAAATTAATCTTCAGTAATGATGGATCCATTTTCATCCAGACATAGGGGCCCACATGTCATACGGGTATCCACCGGATATCCATGGAGCAGAAATTATAACCATGCCCAACCCATCCGTTCGCGGGTATCCAGATCCATGGATCCATGGGCAGAAATGCGCTCCATAACCATGCCCAACTGGGTCGAGTATCCATAGGTATCCAGAGCCATGGATAAAATTGCCATCCCTATTGACCCGTTTGGTTGCCTATGTTTACTGTGCGGCCCGCGTCGCATGGAACTTAAAGCTCGTCCAGGCCAGGCCCAGGGGAAACACCCGAATCGGCAGTAGCTCGCGAGCCTGGCTCGGGTGAGGCAGGGGAGGGTGACACGCTTCTCCCCTGATGCAAGCAGGGAGATGGCTCGAGCTCGCCCGCGTCGCCGAAAAATCGGCGGGAGGATTTCGGCTCACCTCCCGCCGAGTCCACCCCTATTTGGCCCCCTCCCTCACTGCCCCAACTCCCGCCACCATTCTCCCTCCATTCGAGCTTTCCTACGGACGCGCATCCGCACCGACGAGCAGGTAAGCGGCGCATCTTCATCAGCCGGCCGTCCACGGCGTCGGCGCTCCTTCACCGGTCGGCGTAGATCTTCCACAACCGCCCCCTCGTCCTTGAGCTACAGCCATGGCCTCTATGAGTTCAACCCCCCTTTCTCTCTGTTCCTTCTAACTAGATCTGAGCTGTAGCTAGGGTTTGATCTAGATGCATGGTTGATTAGTGGTCTGATCTGTAAGCTGATATGGTTGATTGCTATGCTGCGGTTGCAATTTGCGGTAGGGCTAGATGTTCAAGCATGTGGTAGGCTAGATTAGTAGTAGAGTTTGAAGTTGAACCTTGTGCTTGTGTTGATTCGTGCTTAGATCTATGATTTGTAGCTATTGGTGGTCCATTTGTAGCATGTTGTTTGTTGTAGATGTATGTTTTACCCAGGTTCAGGCCCTCTCTATGGAGGTAATACCCTACTTCCTGCTTGATTGATCTTGATGAATATGAGTGTTACAAGAGTTGATCTACCATGAGATCGTAATGGCTAAACCCTAGGAGTCTAACCTATATGACTATGGTAATGAATATATCCTTTCCGGACCAACCCCTCCGGTTTATATAGGCACCGGGAGGATCTAGGGTTTACATAGAGTCGGTTACATAAGAAGGAATCTTCATAGTCGGTCGCCAAGCTTGCCTTCCACGCCAAGGAGAGTCCAATCCGGACAAGGGTACGGTCTTCGGCCTTCATGTCTTCACAACCCATCAGTCCGGCCCAATGGATAACAGGCTAGACGCCCGAGGACCCCTTAGTCCAGGACTCCCTCAGTAGCCCCCGAACCAGTCTTCAATTACGAGGTGTTCGGCACACAAATTGTCTTCGGCATTGCAAGGCGGGTTCCTCCTTTAATGATCTCCAAGTGATCTATTCGGCCATCGGTTCAATGTCGCTCCCCTCGGCTTCTGCGAGTTAAATAACTTCGCCTTCCATGTGTCGAGCGAAGGTGGAAGGTCAGGGTATTTTTGCAGATAACACCCCGTCTATGCAAAGAAGAGCGCCTATTAAAGAGATTGGATCCTAGATCCATTCGGCACCACACAAAGGAAATCTCCAGAAACTGCTTGGGAGAAACCATTCCAGCATGGCTAGCACCCCCAGTTCCTCCACCCGTTCCAGCCTAGAGAAAGGCGAGTGGGAGAGGTGTTCAGTGCCCCACAGTCAATTGATAAAGTTGCAGACGCATAGATTTCTTCCCTCCCCCCCCCCCCCCCCCCCCCCCCCCCCCCCCCCCCCCCCGTAGATCTAGTCCTGTTCGAGTAGGGTTGGCCTCTTTCAACGGCCAAACCCTAGCAGAGGATTATCCCAATCCGTCTGCGGGAGAATGGGTATGCTTCGTCCCCTATCTGCTGAGGGGAGTGGGGTTTCCAATTCACCCATTCCTCCGAAGGCAGCGGGAGTACTACGGCCTCCAGCTGCACAACTTTACCCCTGGCTCCATCCTCCACATTGCGGGTTATGTCGCCTTATGCGAACTATTCCTGGTTTGCGAGGCCCATTTCAATTTATGGAGAAGACTGTTCTGCCTCGTCCCTCGCAACCAAGGTGGATCAATTTTTGAAGTGGGAGGAGCCGAGGTGTGGCGCATCACCGGGACCGAATACCTGTCCGGCACGCCGAAGAAGGCTCCCGAAGAGTGTCCTTCCGAATGGTTCTACATCGACGACGTTGCTCTACCCGACCCTGTCCGCATAGGCCACCCCGAGTTTTCAAATACTCTGCTGAAGAAGCGCCATAGCTGGCGTCCTCAGAGCCTCGAGGAAGAGGATAGCGCGGAGATCCGCTTGCTACTGGACAAGATTAAAATGCTTGCCTAGTCCGGATTGTCAATAGTCGAAGTGATGGCAATCTCCATAATGCGGGGGGTCCAGCCACTCCAATACCGAGGACTGCCCATGTGGCATTACAACGGAGAAGACGACGCCTCACGCTATGGCTAAAAAGGCCCGAAGACTCCCGCCGCTCTAGCCAAGATTCTGGCCAAGCTGTATAAAGAGGAGTAGGAGGAGTTCAGCCGTTTCCAACATCGAGACGGACTTTCCATGTACAATCCTCCCAGCTGGGTAAGGTTCGGCTTCACTTAATTTATCTTGTCCCCGGATCATTTGTTGATAGGCATCATTTTATCTGCTCATAACAGGAATGGCGAAAGGCTGTCGAGGGGATCCATGACCCTGCCCCTCAGCCGGAGAATCGCAACTGGGATCTAGATCCCGGATATGAAGAAGATCCAGACGTATTCGTGGAGCTTGAGGACGGAACGTTCTATCAGATGAGCTACGGCGGTACATATGTACCTATTATTGCTGATTACCCCGGCCTCCTTCCAGCTTCACACGTAAGTGATCCGAACACACCTTATTCACAAGGGATCTCTCCTTCCTTCTTACCCACCGCACTGTCTTGTACTCAAAAGGGGAAGGGTTCGGCGCATCGTACTACTCCAAGAGGAAAGCAAACAAAGATACGGCCGTGCCTTCATCAAAGAGGTATTAATTCGCCAACCTGCACCTGAGCAGTCACGTACAACCATGACCTTCCTGTTATCCATGTGTCAGGAGAAAGATGCGTCGGACAGTATCCGGAGGTTCGAGCGTCCGTACTTCCCGCAGCCAGGATTCAAATCCTGCCATGAAGATGGGGGCTGATGCGGAGGCGAAGCCGGACTGTCCTCCAGCCGAGGACTCAGATGATGTATCCGTCACCAACTCGGAAGTGGAGAGTGCCACGAATCATCAGCGCCGTCGGGCCATTTTACAAGACCCTGGCTTTTCAGAAGAGTCGTTTAACGCCTTCAACTCGGCCGATGCATACATCCGAGCTGCTTGAGATGGGATTAACAGGGCCACAAAGCAACATTTGAAAGATGTGCAGGTAAATTTGTTTTGTCTGACTATGATAACCATATGCCAGTAGCCCCCGAGACTTAAAGGAGTTGAAACAACTGATTTAAGGATTAATGAATGACCAGGTGCTTACGGAGAAGAACACCCAGCTAGCTCAGGAGATGGAAAAGTGTCAGCACCAGCTGCTTGCTGCCAATGCCGAACTGGAGAAATACAAGGCATCTCCCGGTAATATTTCCCTCTATCAGAAATTCATAATGATACACCGATAGTGAGAATCTGGGTGCTAATCTTTGTGTTCAGTCATTTAGACCAAGTACAAGAGCAGCTGGACGCCACTCGAAGTGAAGAACACGGAGCCAAAAAGCTACTAGCAGTGGACTAGCGTGTATTGACAAATGTTGTTCAAGAGAAAAAGAAACTCCAGGATTCGAACACCAAACTGGGCGAATAACTGAAATATGTGCGAGCTCAGCTAGCTAACTCTGTAAAGGAGAAAAGAAGCTGCGAGGCGGCATATTCAGTACGTGGCCATTTTTGTTTTATAACAGTTTGGAGGTAACGGTAGCTGATATAGCTGTAATTGCAGGTGTATTGACGAACCGCCCCGAAGAGGAGGTGTCCGGATCATCAAGTGATCTTCTGCAAGGGATGTCACAGTTGCATGAGCAAGCTCGGCAGGCGATGCGGAGTGTAGCCAAGGCTTTATGGCCATCTGACCCCCCTCGAGGAAGCATGGAGAAGCTAGTAGAGTTGTTCAAGGGAGCACGGCGGCGTATCCGGCTGTGGAAAATATCGGCCTGCCGAGAGGGTGCGCGAGAGGCATGGGCCATGGTGAAGACGCGATATACCAAGATGGATCCTAATCACATGGCTCGTGTCGGACCGCTAGGGTCGAATGGGGAAGAAATTCCCGTTAGGTTAGTATATGACCAAGTAGAGGTGGCCGCCAAATATTCCCAACAGGATTGTAAGTTAGACTGCCTGTTGGAAGGTGTAGAGGAGGAGGTTTTCGAGTCCAAGTGACTGTGTACTTTCCTCATCTAGCTGAATTGTATATGATTTGTCATGGCATACCTTTTCGCTTCAACCTCTGGACCCGAAGGTGCGGAGTGTTTCTATTGGGGAACATAGTAATTTCAAAAAAATCCTACGCACACGCGGGATCATGGTGATGCATAGCAACGAGAGGGGAGAGTGTCATCCACGTACCCTCGTATACTGTTAAGCGGAAGCGTTATGACGACGTGGTTGATGTAGTCGTATGTCTTCACGATCGACCGATCCTCAGTACCGAACATACGGCACCTCCGCGTTCAGCACACGTTCAGCTCGGTGACATCCCGCAAACTCACGATCCAGTAGAGCTCGGGGAAGAGTTTCTTCAGCACGACGGCAAGGTGACGATGTTGATGAAGCTACCGCAGCAGGGCTTCGCCTAAACACTGCTACAGTATGACCGAGGTGGATTATGGTGGAGGGGGCACCGCACACGGCTGGGAGAGATCTTTGTGATCAACTCGTGTGTCTAGAGGTGCCCCCTACCCCTGTATATAAAGGAGCAAGGGGGAGGCCAGCGGGCCCTTGTTGGCACGCCTAGGAGGAGGAATCCTCCTCCTAGTAGGAGTAGGATTCCTCCCTTTCCTACTGCTACTAGGAGGAGGAAATGTAGGGAGAGAAAGAGAAGGAAAGGGGGCGCCGCCCCCCTTCTCCTAGTCCAATTCGGACAGGGGGAAGGGACGCGCTGCCTGCCCTAGGCCGGCCCCTCTCTCTTTCCCTTATGGCCCAACAAGGCCCATTAGTCCCCGGGAGGTTCCGGTAAACCCTCCGGTACTCCGGTAAAATCCCAATTTCACCCGGAACTATTCCGATTTCCAAATGTAGGCTTCCAATATATCAATCTTTATGTCTCGACCATTTCGAGATTCCTCGTCATGTCCTTGATCACATCCGGGCCTCCGAACTACCTTCGGAACATCAAAACATATAAACTCATAAAACTGATCGTCACAGAACTTTAAGCATGCGGACCCTACGGGTTCGAGAACTATGTAGACATGACCGAGACACGTCTCCGATCAATAACCAATAGCGGAACCTAGATGCTCATATTGGTTCCTAAAGATTCTACGAAGATCTTTATCAGTCAAATCGCACAACACTATACGTTGTTCTCTTTGTCATCGGTATGTTACTTGCCTGAGATTCGATATTCGGTATCCAATACCTAGTTCAATCTCGTTACCGGCAAGTCTCTTTACTTGTTCCGTAATACATCACCATGTAACTAACTCATTATTTATCATGCTTGCAAGGCTTATAATGATGTGTATTACCTAGAGGGCCCAGAGATACCTATCCGACAATCGGAGTGACAAATCCTAATCTTGATCTATGCCAACTCAAAAAGTACCATCGGAGACACCTGTAGAGCAGCTTTATATTCACCTAGTTACGTTGTGACGTTTGGTAGCACACAAAGCGTTCCTCCAGTATTCGGGAGTTGCATAATCTTATAGTCATAAGAACATATATAAGTCATGAAGAATGTAATAGCAGTAAACAAACGATCAAGTGCTAAGCTAACGGAATGGGTCAAGTCAATCACATCATTCTCCTAATGATGTGATCTCATTGATCAAATAAAAACTTATGTCTATGGTTAGGAAACTTAACCATCTTTGATCAATGAGCTAGTCAAGTAGAGGCATACTACTGACACTATGTTTGTCTATGTATTCACACATGTATTATGTTTCCGGTTAATACAATTCTAGCATGAATAATAAACATTTATCATGAAATAAGGAAAATAATAATAACTATATTATTGCCTCTAGGGCATATTTCCTTTAGTTTCCCACTTGCACTAGAGTCAATAATCTAGATTACACAGTAATGATTTTAACACCCATGGAGCCTTGGTGCTGATCATGTTTTGCTCGTGGAAGAGGCTTAGTCAACGGGTCTGCAACATTCAGATCCGTATGTATCCTGCAAATCCCTATGTCTCCCACCTAGACTTGATCCCGAATGGAGTTGAAGCGTCTCTTGATGTGCTTGGTTCTCTTGTGAAATCTGGATTCCTTTGCCAAGGCAATTGCACTAGTATTGTCACAAAAGATTTTCATTGGACCTGATGCACTAGGTATGTCACCTAGATCGGATATGAACTCCTTCATCCAGACTCCTTCATTCGATGCTTCCGAAGCAGCAATGTACTCCGCTTCACATGTAGATCCCGCCATGACGCTCTATTTTGAACTGCTCCAACTGACAGCTCTACCGTTTAATATAAACACGTATTCGGTTTGCGATTTAGAATCGTCTGGATCAGTGTCAAAGCTTGCATCAACATAACCATTTACGATGAGCTCTTTTTCACCTCCATAAATGACAAACATATCCTTGGTACTTTTCAGGTACTTCAGGATGTTCTTGACCGCTGTCCAGTGATCCACTCCTGGATTACTTTGGTACCTCCCTGCTAGGCTAATAGCAAGGCACACATCAGGTGTGGTACACAACATTGCATACATGATAGAGCCTATGGCTGAAGCATAAGGAACACTTTTCATTTTCTCTCTATCTTCTGTAGTGGTCGGGCATTGAGTCTTACTCAACTTCACACCTTGTAACACAGGCAAGAACCCTTTCTTAGCTTGATCCATTTTGAACTTCCTCAAAACTTTATCAAGGTATGTGCTTTGTGAAAGTCCAATTAAGCATCTTGATCTATCACTATAGATCTTGATGCCCAATATATAAGCAGCTTCACCGAGGTCTTTCATTGAAAAACTTTTATTCAAGTATCCTTTTATGCTGTCCAGAAATTCTATATCATTTCCAATCAACAATATGTCATCCACATATAATATTAGAAATGCTACAGAGCTCCCACTCACTTTCTTGTAAATACAGGCTTCTCCAAAAGTCTGTATAAAACCATATGCTTTGATCACACTATCAAAACGTTTATTCCAACTCCGAGATGCTTGCACCAGTCCATAAATGGATCACTGGAGCTTGCACACTTTGTTAGCTCCCTTTGGATCGATAAAACCTTCAGGTTGCATCATATACAACTCTTCTTCCAGAAATCCATTCAGGAATGCAGTCTTTACATCCATTTGCCAAATTTCATAATCATAAAATGCGATAATTGCTAACATGATTCGGACGGACTTAAGCATCGCTTCGGGTGAGAAGGTCTCATCGTAGTCAACTCCTTGAACTTGTCGAAAACCTTTTGCAACAAGTCGAGCTTTGTAGACAGTAACATTACCGTCAGCGTCTGTCTTCTTCTTGAAGATCCATTTGTTCTCGATGGCTTGTCACTCATCGGGCAAGTCAACCAAAGTCCACACTTTGTTCTCATACATGGATCCCATCTCAGACTTCATGGCCTCAAGCCATTTTGCGGAATCTGAGCTCATCATTGCTTCTTCATTGTTCGTAGGTTCGTCATGGTCAAGTAACATGACCTCCAGAACTGGATTACCATACCACCCTAGCGCGGATCTTGCTATAGTTGACCTATGAGGTTCAGTAGTAACTTGATCTGAAGTTTCATGATCATCATCATTAGCTTCCTCACTAATTGGTGCGGACTCATTTCTGTGATGCACTACTTTCCAATAAGGGAGCAGGTACAGTTACCTCATCAAGTTCTACTTTCCTCCCACTCACTTCTTTTGAGAGAAACTCCTTCTCTAGAAAGGATCCATTCTTAGCAACGAATATCTTGCCTTCGGATCTGTGATAGAAGGTGTACCCAATAGTTTCCTTTCGATATCCTATGAAGACACATTTCTCTGATTTGGGTTCAAGCTTATCAAGTTGAAGCTTTTTCACATAAGCATCGCAGCCCCAAACTTTAAGAAACGACAACTTTGGTTTTTTGCCAAACCATAGTTCTTAAGGTGTTGTCTCAATGGATTTTGATGGTGCCCTATTTAACGTGAATGCAGCCGTCTCTAAAGCATAACCCCAAAATGATAGTGGTAAATCAGTAAGAGACATCATAGATTGCACCATATCTAGTAAATTACGATTATGATGTTCGAACACACCATTATGATGTGGTGTTCCGGGTGGCGTGAGTTGCGAAACTATTCCGCATTGTTTCAAATGTAGGCCAAACTCGTAACTCAAATATTCTCCTCCACGATCAGATCGCAGAAACTTTATTTTCTTGTTACGATGATTTTCCACTTCACTCTGAAATTCTTTGAACTTTTCAAATGTTTCACACGTATGTTTCATTAAGTAGATATACCTATATCTGCTCAAATCATCTGTGAAGGTGAGAAAATAATGATACCCGCCGCGAGCCTCAATATTCATCGGACCACATACATCAGTATGTATGATTTCCAACAAATCTGTTGCTCGCTCCATAGTTCCGGAGAACGGCGTTTTAGTCATCTTGCCCATAAGGCATGGTTCGCAAGTACCAAGTGATTCATAATCAAGTGATTCCAAAAGTACATCAGTATGGAGTTTCTTCATGCGCTTTATACCAATATGACCCAAACGGCAGTGCCACAAATAAGTTGCACTATCATTATCAACTCTGCATCTTTTGGCTTCAACATTATGAATATGTCTATCACTACTATCGAGATGCAACAAGAATAGACCACTGTTTAAGGGTGCATGACCATAAAAGATATTACTCATATAAATAGAACAACCATTATTCTCATATTTAAATGAATAACCGTCTTGCATCAAACAATATCCAGATATAATGTTCATGCTTAACGCTGGCACCAAATAACAATTATTTAGGTCTAAAACTAATCCCGAAGGTAGATGTAGAGGTAGCGTGCCGACGGCGATCACATTGATTTTGGAACCATTTCCCACGCGCATCGTCACCTCGTCCTTAGCCAGTCTTCGCTTAATCCGTAGTCCCTGTTTCAAGTTGCAAATATTAGCAACAAAACCAGTATCAAATACCCAGGTGCTACTGCGAGCTCTGGTAAGGTACACATCAATAACATGTATATCACATATACCTTTGTTCACTTTGCCATCCTTCTTATCTGCCAAATACTTGGGGCAGTTCCGCTTCCAATAACCAGTCTGTTTGCAGTAGAAGCACTCAGTCTCAAGCTTAGGTCTAGATTTTGGTTTCTTCTCCTGAGCAGCAACTTGTTTGCCATTCTTCTTCAAGTTCCCCCTCTTCTTCCCTTTGCCCTTTTTCTTGAAACTGGTGGTGTTATTGACCATCAACACTTGATGCTCCTTCTTGATTTCTACCTCTGCAGCCTTTAGCATCGCGAAGAGCTCGGGAATATTCTTATTCATCCCTGGCATATTATAGTTCATCACGAAGCTTTTGTAGCTTGGTGGCAGTGATTGAAGAACTCTGTCAATGACACTATCAACAGGAAGATTAACTCCCAGTTGAGTCAAGTGATTATGATACCCAGACATTTTGAGTATATGCTCACTGACATAACTATTCTCCTCCATCTTGCAGCTATAGAACTTATTGGAGACTTCATATCTCTCAATCTGGGCATTTGCTTGCAATATTAACTTCAACTCCTAGAACATCTCATATGCTCCATGACGTTCAAAACATCGTTGAAGTCACAGTTCTAAGCCATAAAGCATGGCACACTGAACTATCGAGTAGTCATCAACTTTACTCTGCCAAACGTTCTTAATGTTGTCAACAGCATCTGCAACAGGCATGGCACCCAGCGGTTCTTCCAGGATGTAATTCTTTTGTGCAGTAATGAGGATAATCCTCAAGTTACGGACCCAGTCCGTGTAATTGCTACCATCATCTTTCAACTTTGATTTCTCAAGGAACGCATTAAAATTCAACGGAACAACAGCACGGACCATCTATCTACAACAACATAGATAAGCAAAATACTATCAGGTACTAAGTTCATGATAAATTTAAGTTTGTAATCATATTACTTAAGAACTCCCACTTAGATAGACATCCCTCTAATCATCTAAGTGATCACGTGATCCATATCAACTAAACCATAACCGATCATCACGTGAAATGGAGTAGTTTTCAATGGTGAACATCACTATGTTGATCATATCTACTATATGATTCACGCTCGACCGTTTGGTCTCAGTGTTTCGAAGCCATATATGCATATGCTAGGCTCGTCAAGTTTAACCCGAGTATTCTGCGTGTGCAAAACTGGCTTGCACCCGTTGTAGATGGACTAGAGCTTATCACACCCGATCATCACGTGGTGTCTCGGCACGACGAACTTTGGCAACGGTGCATACTCAAGGAGAACACTTTTATCTTGAAATTTAGTGAGAGATCGTCTTATAATGTTACCGTTAAACAAAGCAGAATAAGATGCATAAAGGATAAACATCACATGCAATCAATATAAGTGATGTGATATGGCCATCATCATCTTGTGCTTGTGATCTCCATCTCCGAAGCACCGTCATGATCACCATCATCACCGGCGCGACACATTGATCTCCATCGCAGCATCGTTGTGGTCTCACCAACTATTGCTTCTATGATTATCGCTACCGCTTAGTGATAAAGTAAAGCAATTATAGGGCGATTGCATTGCATACAATAAAGCGACAACCATATGGCTCCTGCTAGTTGCCGATAACTCCGTTACAAAACATGATCATTTCATACAATAAATATAGCATCATGTCTTCACCATATCACATCACAACATGCCCTGCAAAAACAAGTTAGACGTCCTCTACTTTGTTGTTGCAAGTTTTACGTGGCTGCTACGGGCTGATCAAGAACCGTTCTTACCTACACATCAAAACCACAACGATAGTTTGTGAAGTTGGTGTTGTTTTAACCTTCTCAAGGACCGGGCGTAGCCACACTCGGTTCAACTAAAGTTGGAGAAACTGACACCCGCCAGCTACTTGTGTGCAAAGCACGTCGGTAGAACCAGTTTCGCGTAAGCGTACGCGTAATGTCGGTCCGGGCCGCTTCATCCAACAATACCGCCGAACCAAAGTATGACATTCTGGTAAGAAGTATGACTTGTATCACCCACAACTCACTTGTGTTCTACTCATGCATATAACATCTATGCATAAAACCAGGATCGGATGCCACTGTTGGGGAACGTAGTAATTTCAAAAAAATTCCTACGCACACGCAGGATCATGGTGATGCATAGCAATGAGAGGGGAGAGTGTCGTCTACGTACCCTCATAGACCGTTAGGCGGAAGCGTTATGACAACGCAGTTGATGTAGTCGTACGTCTTCACGATCGACCGAACCTCAGTACCGAATGTACGGCACCTCCGCGTTCAGCACACGTTCAGCTCAGTGACATCCCGCGAACTCACGATCCAGTAGAGCTCGGGGAAGAGTTTCGTCAGCATGACAGTGTGGTGACGATGTTGATGAAGCTACCGCAGCAGGGCTTCGCCTAAACACTGCTACAGTATGACCGAGGTGGATTATGGTGGACGGGGGCACCGCACACGGCTGGGAGAGATCTTTGTGATCAACTTGTGTGTCTAGAGGTGCCCCTACCCCTGTATATAAAGGAGAAAGGGGTAGGCCGGCCGGCCCTTGTTGGCGCGCCTAGGAGGAGGAGAGTAGGATTCCTCCCTTTCCTACTCCTACTAGGAGGGGGAAAGGTAGGGAGAGAAAGAGAAGGAAAGGGGGGCGCCGCCCCCCATCTCCTAGTCCAATTCGGACAGGGGGAAGGGGGCGCGCTGCCTGCCCTAGGCCGGACCCTCTCTCTTTCCCTTATGGCCCAACAAGGCCCATTAGTCCCCGGGAGGTTCCGGTAACCCCTCCGGTACTTCGGTAAAATCCCGATTTCACCCGAAACTATTCCGATGTCCAAATGTAGGCTTCCAATATATCAATCTTTATGTATCGACCATTTTGAGACTCCTCGTCATGTCTGTGATCACATCCGGGACTCAAAACCACCTTCAGTACATCAAAACATATAAACTCATAAAACTGATCGTCACAGAACTTTAAGCGTGCGGACCCTACGGGTTCGAGAACTATGTAGACATGACCGAGACACATCTCCAGTCAATAACCAATTGCGGAACCTGGATGCTCATATTGGTTCCAACATATTCTACGAAGATCTTTATCGGTCAAACCGCACAACACTATACGTTGTTCTCTTTGTCATCGGTATGATACTTGTCCAAGATTCGATCGTCGGTATCCAATACCTAGTTCAATATCATTACCGTCAAGTCTCTTTACTCGTTTCTTAATACATCACCCCATAACTAACTCATTAGTTATCATGCTTGCAAGGCTTATAGTGATGTGTATTACTGAGAGGGCCTAGAGATACCTCGCCGACAATCGGAGTGACAAATCCTAATCTTGATCTATGCCAACTCAACAAGTACCATCGGAGACACCTGTAGAGAACATTTATAATCACCTAGTTACGTTGTGACGTTTGGTAGCACACAAAGCGTTCCTCCGGTATTCGGGGGTTGCATAATCTCATAGTCATAAGAACATGTATAAGTCATGAAGAAAGCAATAGAAGTAAACAAACGATCAAGTGCTAAGCTAACGGAATGGGTCAAGTCAATCACATCATTCTCCTAATGATGTGATCCCATTGATCAAATAACAACTCATGTCTATGGTTAGGAAACTTAACCGTCTTTGATCAATGACCTAGTCAAGTAGAGGCATACTAGTGACACTATGTTTATCTATGTATTCACACATGTATTATGTTTCCGGTTAATACAATTCTAGCATGAATAATATACATTTATCATGAAATAAGGAAATAAATAATAACTTTATTATTTCCTCTAGGGCATATTTCCTTCAGTTTCCGAATACCGTCGCGGCCGAATAGGTCGGGGTATGCCAGGAAAACTAGGCGTAGGGGTCATAGTTGCTTGAACAGACAAGTTGTATCCAACTAGCTATGTTATATTACATTGATATCGTAAGAAACATCTTCCAGAGAGAATAGTTCCGTTAAGGGTTCCTTTCCCTGGGTGTGCATGCATTTAATGCGCATGTCTGAATTGTGATGTGAGCACCACGGTTTGTATAACTTCTGGGGGTGCACAATGGAGTGTGTTTAAAAAACATCTTTAATTCACCGACCGAATATTCCCTTAAGAACGCTAGCTTTCGGCTTCACCCAGTCTGAGGTACACATCCGGATGACCCGGCAGTAACAATCGCAGAGGTGCTCCCTTTATGCCCTAGCCGAACTAACGGGAACATAGGGCATAAGCACAGGAGCCAGGCAACCCAGCTTGGCCAAAACTTAAGTCATATCGATGCATATAATGGCAAAGAAAACGTACATATGGAAAAACTCATACGTGAGGAGCTTGATGCTTAAGGAATGACATGAACTTCTGTCCGAGAAGCCCCCAGGTACAAGTGGCATACATATTTAACGATGTATGTGCCAATGGTGTGCGGTCTAGCCGCACCAAAGCTTTAAAGAGAGAAAGAAGAAAGTAATCGGAAAAAGAGAGAGAAATAATGGAAACTACAGGGGAGGAGGAGATGAACAAGGGGTTTTGCGCTAGGCATAGAATCTTCGGAGTCTGGCTGCATTCCAGGGGTTCGGCTCGAGGCGATTGTCTAATGCATTGCGAAGACGGTACACTCCTCCGGTGAGAACTTCGTCAATTATGAAGGGACCCTCCCATTTGGGCTTCAGTTTGTCCTTTTTCTTCTCCAGGAGGCGTAGAACGAGTTTGCCAACGTTGTAAGTATTAGCCCGTACTTCTCTGCTTTGATATCTTCGAGCCTGCTGTTGGTAAACTGCTGAATGGGCTTTTGCGACATCGCGTTCCTCCGCCAAGGCATCTAGGTTGTCCTGCCGATCAAGCTCGGCTTCTCTCTCTTCGTACATACGCACTTGAGGTGAGTCGTGAATAATATCGCAGGGCAATACGGCCTCTGCACCATACACCATGAAGAAAGGTATGTATCCGGTAGTACGGTTGGGCGTGGTCCGCAACCTCCAGAGTACGGAGTCGGGCTCCTCAACCCAGTGCTTGTCTGATTCTTTCAAAGACCGCACTAGTCTGGGCTTGATGCCGCTCATAATAAAACCGTTAGCGCGTTCGACTTGACCGTTGGTTTGTGGGTGGTAGACGGAGGCATAGTCTAGTTTAATACACAGATTAGTACACCGGGTTTTTACCTCGTCGGCTGTGAAATTGGAGCCGTTGTCAGTGATGATGCTGTGTGGGACACCATAACGGTGCACAACATCGGATATGAAGTCTATCACTAGGCCGGACTCAGCCGTTGTGACCGGTTTAGCCTCTATCCACTTAGTGAATTTGTCCACCATAACCAGCAAATATTTTTTCTTATGGATTGCCCCTTTAAGGGGTCCAACCATGTCGAGTCCCCAGACCGCAAAAGGCCAAGTGATGGGGATTGTTTGTAAGGCAGTGGGGGCATATGGCTTTGATTGGCAAAGAGTTGGCATCCGCCGCAACGTTGGACAAGGTCATGTGCATCCGCTCGGGCCGTCGGCCAATAAAACCCTATATGGAAGGCCTTGCTAACAAGGGCCCGAGCTGCGGCGTGGTGACCGCCGATTCCGGCATGAATTTCAGCCAAGAGCTGTCGCCCCTCTTCCTCGGATATACATCGTTGAAGGACTCCGGTGGCACTTCTCTTGTAGAGCTCTCCATCATGAACCTTGTAGGCCTTTGAGCGCCGAACAATGCAGAGGGCCTCATTCTGGTCCTCAGGAAGCTCCTTCCTATTAAGGTAGGCTAGGAAGGGTACCGTCCATGAAGCAATGACTGCCATGATGAGATGCGCCGATGATGTTATGTCGGTGTTTCCGGGATCTGGGGTTATGTTTGGATCCGGACTAGTATTGCTGTTTTCCCCTGCCACACCACGGATGGCTTAAAGAGCCTTTCCAGGAAGATATTAGGTGGGACGGGGTCGCGCTTAGCACCGATACAAGCAAGAACATCCTCCGCTTGATTACTTTCTTAAGCCACATGATGGAACTCGAGCCCCTCGAACCGGGCCGACATTTTTATGACTGCGTTACGATACGCTGCCATCTTCGGATCTTTAGCGTCGAAATCTCCATTTATTTGAGATATTGTAAGGTTTGAGTCCCCGCACACTTCTAGGCGGTGTATGCCCATGGAGACAGCCATCCGGAGACCATGCAATAAGGCCTCGTATTCGGCTGCGTTATTGGAGTCTATGTATAGTATTTGGAGAACGTATTGGACGACGTCTCCAGTAGGGGGCGTTAAAACGACACCCGCTCCTAACCCTGCCAGCATTTTGGAGCCGTCGAAGTACATGACCCAATTGGAGTATGTGCCGTACTCTTTAGGGAGTTCGGCCTCTGTCCATTCGGCGATGAAGTCAGCCAGTACTTGGGATTTGATAGCTTGACATGGTTTATATGTAATGTCAAATGGCAGGAGCTCAATGGCCAGTTTGGCAATCCGGCCCGTAGCATCGCGGTTGTTTATAATGTTATTGAGTGGTACTTCGGAGGCCACCGTGATCGAACACTCCTGGAAGTAGTGACGGAGCTTTCGAGATACCATGAAGACCGCGTATGCTTTTTTTGATAATGAGGGTACCGGGATTTGCATGGTGTAAGGACAGTAGATACGTAGTATACTGGCTTCGGAGTGGGAATTTATGTCCGTCCTGTTCTCGTTCAACGAAGAGTACGGCTCTCACCACCTGATGTGTTGCCGATATGTATAATAACATCGGTTCACCGGCGTTTGGTGCGGCCAAGATTGGATTGCTCGCGAGAAGGGTTTTTATTTCTTCCAGTCTGGTTGTTGCCGCGTCCGTCCACTCGAAGTGGTCGGTTTGCCGTAGAAGGCGATAGAGTGACAGTGCATTTTCTCCTAATCTGGAGATAAAGCGGCTTAGAGCTGCCACGCAACCCGCAAGCTTTTGAACTTGTTTAAGGTCTGTTAGCTTAGCCAATTGTGACAAAGCTCAGATTTTGGCTGGGTTTGCTTCGATTCCTCTATTTGAAACGATGATGCCCAGCAGTTTTCCAACGGGGATGCCGAAGACACACTTTTCCGGGTTGAGCTAACTGTCATACGCCCTGAGGTTGTCAAATGTAAGACGTGAGTCATCTATTAGTGTTTCAACGTGCCTGGTTTTGATGACGACGTCATCAACGTAAGCTTCTACTGTTTTGCTGATCTGTTTCTCCGGGCATGTTTGAATCATGCGTTGATATGTGGCGCCGGTGTTCTTGAGCCCAAAGGGCATGGTGTTGAAGCAGAATGGCCCATATGGGGTCATAAATGCTTTTGCGGCTTGATCGGACTCCTTCATTTTGATTTGATTTGATCTATCCGAAATATGCATCGAGGAAACAAAGTGAGTCGTGTCCTGCGGTGGCGTTGATGATTTGTTCAACGCGGGGGAGGGGGAGGGGATCCTTATGGAAGGCCTTGTTGAGGTCTTTGAAATCGGCGCACAGGCACCAGGATTTGTCCTTCTTTTGTACCATCACCAGGTTTGCCAGCCAGTCCGGATGTTTGATTTCTCTAATGAATCCGGCCTCGATGAGTTTGGCCAGCTCCTCCCCCATGGCTTGTCGCTTGGGTTCGGAAAAGCGCCACAGTGTTTGCTTAACCGGTTTAAACCCCTTTAATATATTAAGGCTATGTTCGGCCAGCTTGCGTGGGATCCTTGGCATATCTGAAGGGTGCCAGGCGAATATGTCCCAGTTTTCGCGCAGGAATTCTCGTAGTGCGGTGTCAACTGTTGGATTCAGTTGAGCTCCGATAGATGCTATCTTCTTGGGGTCCGTTGGGTGGACCTGGAATTTGACTATTTCTTCTGCTGGTTTGAAGGAGGTGGATTTAGGGCGTTTGTCGAGGATCACGTCATCCCTGTCCACCGTGGAGTGTAGTGCGGTTAATTCTTCGGCCACGAGGGCTTCGGATAGCGCCTCCAAGGCCAGGGATGCAGTTTTGTTCTCAGCGCGGAGTGCTATGTCCGGATCACTGACGACAGTGATTATATCGTTTGGTTCGGGCATTTTGAGCTTCATATACCCGTAATGGGGTATGGCCTGGAAACGTGTAAAAGCATCCCGCCCCAGCAGGGCGTGATATCCGTTGCTGAAAGGGGCCACTTGGAAAGTTATTTCTTCAGACCGATAGTTCTCCGGCATGCCGAATACCACGTCAAGTGTGATCTTGCCCGCGCACCGCGCCTCCCGACTGGGAATAATTCCCGGGAAGGTTGTGTTACTTTGCTTCATGCGGCTCCTGTGGAGTGTGTCCTCATAAATGAGGTTTAGTCTGTTGTCGCCATCCATGAGGACCTTGGTAAGTCGAAACCCGTCCATGATGGGACTGAGGACTAACGCGGCTGGCACTCATACTGTTCTGTACTTTGGTTCATCACTGGCGTTAAATGTTATGGCCGTGTCATTCCAGGGGTTTATTGTAGTAATTTGGCAGACTTCGGCGAACTCGCGAAGTGCCCTTTTGCGCTTGTTGTTTGAAGTGAATGTCTCAAAGACCGTCAACACTCTTGAGTTATTTTCTTCTGGGGGATGCCATTCTGGGCCGTCCTTGATAAGGATGTCTTCGCTGCTCTTGGCTACCTGTCGTAGTATCCAACATGCTCTAAGGCTGTGGGTTGCCACGGTATCTGGTGTTGTATATATTTTGCATGGGCCATCGAGCCACCCCTCCAGAACGGTGCCATGCCGCATAGCGGTTTTGTGTTTCTTGACTGTTGGACTGGGCGTGCCGCGAGGGTGCGCCCTTTTCACTTGTAGGGGGAATTGAGTTGGGACCGACGGTTCCCAGCGAGCTACCTGAGTTTTCCAAGCACTCTCCATCGCGCTGCACTTTTGTACAATGGTTGCTAAGTCAGTGAATTTCAGTATGCGGCGGCGATTGATGGCGTTGAGGATTCCTTCGTCTACGCAGTTGTTGCAGAACGCTGATATTGCGTCCTCGTCACGGCAATCTTTTACCTTGTCCTTGACAAGGATGAATCTGGCCCAGAAGTGGTGGACCGTTTCCTGAGACTGTTGTTTTATCCTCATGAGAGCGTCTATATCTGGGTGGGTGGGTGGAACTAAATCCGAACCCCGACCTGACCGATTATCTGGAGTCTGACGACCTTCCGGGCTTAACAGTCCGGGTTCCGGAATATCTTCTGATTGTTTAGGACCGCCGTCCGATGCTATGTTCGGAGGGCTAGTCGCATCCCTTCGCGGGTGAGCACCCGGCTCTTCCTGAACAGCGATCCGAATGTAGTCTGTCTTTGATATAGAAGAGGACTCGCCGTCCTGCTCCACGACCACCGCAACCTGGTGGGTTATCGGTGGGGCCTTGATTTCTCCTTGATCGGTTTTAGGCCCGATCCGATCGTAGTCTGTGGCGATTCCCAAAGCGGCGATGCAATCTAGGAGTTCGTTCAAGGACGAAAATTATGTCAGATCCATCTGCTTGGAGTGCTCGGATTTAATGCGAAGGGGGTTTTCGATGGCCCGAGAGGTCATCGTCGGCTCAAAGGCCGAACAGGCGATCATAGTAAAGTCACCCAGCCGGAGGGTTTGGCCTGGGGCCAGAGCTCCCCCAGAGGTGATGTTGTCTTTAAGGACAAGGTGAGCCATCGAGCCTTTCGTCGATGGCACAGTGGAACTCTCAATGAAAGCACCAATGTCGGTGTCAAAACCGGTGGATCTCGGGTAGGGGGTCCCGAACTATGCGTCTAGGATCGATGGTAACAAGAGACGGGGGACACGATGTTTTACCCAGGTTCGGGCCCTCTCTATGGAGGTAATACCCTACTTCCTGCTTGATTGATCTTGATGAATATGAGTGTTACAAGAGTTGATCTACCACAAGATCGTAATGGCTAAACCCTAGGAGTCTATCCTATATGACTATGGTATTGAATATATCCTTTCCGGACTAACCCCTCCGGTTTATATAGACACCGGGGGGATCTAGGGTTTACATAGAGTCGGTTACATAAGAAGGAATCTTCATAGTCGGTCGCCAAGCTTGCCTTCCACGCCAAGGAGAGTCCAATTTGGACACGGATACGGTCTTCGGCCTTCATGTCTTCATAGCCCATCAGTCCGGCCCAATGGATAGCAGGACGGACGCCCGAGGACCCCTTAGTCCAGGACTCCCTCAGTAGCCGTTCATGTCCATGTTCGTGCTGAACAAGATGTGTGAGCTCATCTCTTGTGGAATTAGGACTGATAAGGGCTTCAAGGAGGTGCACTTGAAAACCGTTGCGAAGCAAGTGTTCGAGTTCTGTGGGCAGGAGGTGTCTGCCACCCAGGTGTACAACCACTTGAGGAAGTGGAGAAGTCGATGGATCCAAGTGTCCAAGCTGAGAGACCTTAGCAGCGCCTCATGGGATGAGAACACTTGCTCCATAGTTCTGGAGGCAGAGCACTACGCCGGCCATGTCGCGGTTAGCTCACAGCCCTCTTCCTTTCATACTATCCACCATTGCCTACTCCTAATTGCAACTAACAACACTTGTGCTTCATTCTTAGGACCACCCAAAGGACGCTGAGTTCCTCAACACACCCATACAGAACTATAGCCAGATGCAGCACATCTTCTCCTTTAGGCTGGCAACTGGGAAGCATGCCATGGGCTTAGGGGAGCCTCTTGGTTCTCCCATGCTAGACTTCCCTGGGACCCCGGACGTCGAGGTCCTTGATGGCCCTGGCAAGCCCTTCGTGAACCCTTCGACAAGCCATTTGACCCCGTCCATGATAGGAAGAGGAAGATAGGATACCTGATGGAGGAGGAGATCAATGTCTTTTGCAGCATGACTGAGGCGGTGAAGGAGGTGGCAACAGCCATCAGGGAGTGCAAGCACCTCGACGTCCACCCTGACCTGTATGGCGCTGTCATGATCCAGGGTGGCTTCAGTGACGCGGCTCTCATGGCACCTCTCAGCCACCTACTTGACAACAAGGCCTAGGGTGTTGGGTTTGTTGGCATGGCAGACGCTCACAAGGTGATGTGGCTCAGGATCTGGCCGGGCAAGCACTACTACTAGAGTAGTGCTGCCTGTGAGCCTGCATGATCCCCGCCGGTGATGGCGGTGGCGCGATGACGACGATGACGATGACAACCTACATTTTATGTAGCTAGGGCTGAAAAACAATTTGATGGTGTGTATATTTTAGTGAGGTGGTATATACTAACCCCTCACGCTGATGGTAAACTTGCGGTGCTAGGACGACACCCTCTTTTGGATGTGGTGGTAGGTTAACACCAAGGTAGTGCTAGGAAGAACTTGCTATGCCGTATGATCATGCATGCTTTACTTCTTCTCTTCTGCTCCATTGTTGTTTGTGTGCTACTTTGCTTGCTGCTTGTGTGCTCCATCGATTTGCTGCTTCAACTCTTGCTCTTGTGCATTGTTAGGGCAAGTGGTATGTCGTGTTCATCGGTAAGGCTCCAGGGGTTTATAGTTCATGGGAAGAAGCCAGTGCACAAGTGGCATCGTATAGCAACAGCAGCCATAGAGGGTTCAAGACTAGGCAGGCGGCAGATCAAGCTTACTCCGATTGGGTGCGAAAGCACGGAGGTAGCAGTGTTGACAGTGGCAAGTGTTGGGCCTCCAAGTGCAGAGGTTTGTAGGACAGTAGCAAATTTCCCTTAAGTGGATGACCTAAGGTTTATCAATCCTTGGGAGGCATAGGATGAAGATGGTCTCTCTCAGACAACCCTGCAACCAAATAACAAAGAGTCACTTGTGTCCCCAACACACCCAATACAATGGTAAATTGTATAGGTGCACTAGTTTGGCGAAGAGATGGCGATACAAGTGCAATATGGATGGTAGATATAGGTTTTTGTAATCTGAAAATAAAAAATAGTAAGGTAACTAATGATAAAAGTGAGCGAAAACGGTATTGCAATTCTAGGAAACAAGGCCTAGGCTTCATACTTTCACTAGTGCAAGTTCTCTCAACAATAATAACATAATTGGATCATATAACTATCCCTCAACCTGCAATAAAGAATCACTCCAAAGTCACTAATAGCGGAGAACAAACAAAGAGATTATTGTAGGGTATGAAACCACCTCAAAGTTATTCTTTCTGATCGATCTATTTAAGAGTCTGTAGTAAAATAACACGATGCTATTCTTTCCGTTCAATCTATCCTAGAGTTCGTACTACAATAACACCATAAGACACAAATCAACCAAAACCCTAATGTCACCTAGATACTCCAATGTCACCTCAAGTATCCGTGGGTATGATTATACGATATGCATCACACAATCTCAGATTCATCTATTCAACCAACACAAAGAACTTAAAAGAGTGCCCCAAAGTTTCTACCGGAGAGTCAAGACGAAAACGTGTGCCAACCCCTATGCATAAGTTCACAAGGTCACAGAACTCGCAAGTTGATCATCAAAACATACATCAAATGGATCACGTGAATATCCCATTCTCACCACAGATAAGCACATGCAATACATACATCAAGTGTTCTCAAATCCTTAAAGACTCAATCCGATAAGATAACTTCAAAGGGAAAACTCAATCCATTACAAGAGATTAGAGGGGGAGAAGCATCATAAGATCCAACTATAATAGCAAAGCTCGCGGTACATCAAGATCGTGCCAAATCAAGAACACGAGAGAGAGAGAGAGAGAGAGAGAGATCAAACACATAGCTACTGACACATACCCTCAGCCCCGAGGGTGAACTACTCCCTCCTCGCCATGGAGAGTGCCGGGATGATGAAGATAGCCACCGGAGAGGGATTCCCCCCTCCGGCAGGGTGTCGAAACGAGTCTAGATTGGTTTTCGGTGGCTACGGAGTCTTGCGGCGGCGGAACTCCCGATCTAGGTTTCTTTCTGGAAGTTTGGGAATATATAAGAGGTGTTGGCGTCGGGAATAAGTTAGGGGGTCCACAAGGCGGCCACGAGGTAGGGGGTGCGCCCAGGGGTAGGGCACACCCCCCACCCTCGTGGAGGCCTCGGGACTCTTCCGGTCCATCTCTGGTACTTCGTGGGCTTCTTCTGGTCCAAAAACAATCTCCGTAAATTTTCAGGTCAATTGGACTCCGTTTGATATTTCTTTTCTGTGATACTCAAAAATAAGGAGAAAATAGAAACTAGCACTAGGCGCTTGGTTAATAGGTTAGTCCCAAAAATCATATAAAATAGCATAAATGCATATAAAACATCCAAGATTGATAATATAATAGCATGGAACAATAAAAAATTATAGATGCGTTGGAGATGTATCAAGCATCCCCAAGCTTAATTATTGCTCGTCCTCGAGTAGGTAAATGATAAAGACGGAATTTTTTATGTGGAATGCTACCTAACATAATTGTTGGGGATCGTAGCAGAAATTTAAAATTTTCTACGCATCACCAAGATCAATCTATGGAGTAATCTAGAAACGAGGGGAAGGAGAGTGCATCTACATACCCTTGTAGATCGCTAAGCGGAAGCGTTCAAGTGAACGGGGTTGACGGAGTCGTACTCGTCGTGATCCAAATCACCGATGATCCTAGCGCCGAACGGATGGCACCTCTGCGTTCAACACACGTATGGTTGGGAGACGTCTCCTCCTTCTTGATCCGGCAAGGTGGGAGGAGAAGTTGAGGGAAAACTCCGACAACACGATGGCGTGGTGGTGATGGAGCTTGTGGTTCTCCGGCAGGGCTTCGCCAAGCACTACGGAGGAGGATGAGGTGTTGGAGGAGGAAGAGGGCTGCGCCAGGGGAAGGGTGCAGCTGCCCTCTCTCTCCCTCACTATATATAGGGGGAAGGGAGGAGGGGGAGGCGCCCTAGGGTTCCCTAGGGGAGGGGCGGCTGCCACAGGGGAAACCCTAGATGGGTTTGGGCGCCCCCACCCCCTAGGAAACTTGCCCCCCAAGCCGGGAGGGGCGGCTGCCCTAGGGGTGGCGCCCCCACCTCTCCTGGTTACGTGAGATGGGGTGGGGGGCGCTCAGCCCCTTAGTGGGCTGACGTGCCCTATCCCCTTGGCCCATAAGGCCCCCCAACGCTTGCCGGGGCCTCCGAAACCCCTTTCGGACACACTGGTCATCACCTGGTACCCCCGGAACAATTCCGGACTCCAATACCCTTCGTCCAATATACCGATCTTCACATCTGGACCATTCCGGAGCTCCTCTTCATGTCCGGGATCTCATCCGGGACTCCAAACAACCTTCGGTAACCACATACTATTTCCCATAACAACTCTAGCGTCACCGAACCTTAAGTGTGTAGACCCTGCGGGTTCGGGAACCATGCAGACATGACCGAGACAACTCTCCGGCCAATACCCAACAGTGGGATATGGATACCAATGTTGGCTCCCACATGTTCCACGATGATCTCATCGGATGAACCACGATTTCGAGGATTCAATCAATCCCGTATACAATTCCCTTTGTCCAGCGGTATTGTACTTGCCCTAGATTCGATCATCGGTATCCGATACCTTGTTCAATCTCGTTACCGGCAAGTCTCTTTACTCGTTCCGTAACACATCATCCCGTGATCAACTCCTTGGTCACATTGTGCACATTATGATGATGTCCTACCGAGTGGGCCCAGAGATACCTCTCCGTTTACACGGAGTGACAAATCCCAGTCTCGATTCGTGCCAACCCAACAGACACTTTCGGAGATACCTGTAGTGTACCTTTATAGCCACCCATTTATGTTGTGATGTTTGGCACACCCAAAGCACTCCTACGGTATCCGGGAGTTGCACAATCTCATGGCCTAAGGAAATGATACTTGACATTAGAAAAGCTTTAGCATACGAACTACACGATCTTTGTGCTAGGCTTAGGATTGGGTCTTGTCCATCACATCATTCTCCTAATGATGTGACCCCGTTATCAACGACATCCAATGTCCATGGTCAGGAAACCGTAACCATCTATTGATCAACGAGCTAGTCAACTAGAGGCTTACGAGGGACATGGTGTTGTCTATGTATCCACACATGTATCTGAGTTTCCTATCAATACAATTCTAGGATGGATAATAAACGATTATCATGAACAATGAAATATAATATAATAATAACTAATTTATTATTGCCTCTAGGGCATATTTCCAACAGTCTCCCACTTGAACTAGAGTCAATAATCTAGTTCACATCGCCATGTGATTAACACTCACAGGTCACATCGCCATGTGACCAACATCCAAAGAGTTTACTAGACTCAATAATCTAGTTCACATCACTATGTGATTAACACTCAATGAGTTCTGGGTTTGATCATGTTATGCTTGTGAGAGAGGCTGTAGTCAACGGGTCTTGCCATATTCAGATCCCTATGTATTTCGCAAAACTTTATGTCATATCGTAGATGCTGCTACCACGTTCCACTTGGAGCTATTCCAAATTTTTTGCTCCATTATACGTATCCGGTATCTCTACTCAGAGCTATCCGTATAGGTGTTAAGCTTGCATTGACGTAACTCTTTACGTCAAACTCTTTATCACCTCCATAACCGAGAAACATTTCCTTATTCTTCTAAGGATAATTTTGACCGCTATCTGGTGATCTACTCCTAGATCACCTTTGTACCCTCTTGCCAGACATGTGGCAAGGCACACATCAGGTGCGGTACTCAGCATGGCATACCATATAGAGCCTATGACAAGAGCATAGGGGATGACCTTTGTCCTTCCTCTTTCTTCTGCCGTGGTCAAGCTTTGAGTCTTACTCAACTTCACACCTTACAACTCAGGTAACAACCCCTTCTTTGACTGATCTATTTTGAACTCCTTCAAAAACATGTCAAGGTGTGCGTTCTTTGAAAGTATCATCAGGCGTCTTGATCTATTTCTATAGATCCCGATGCCCAATATGTAAGCAGCTTTATCCAGGTCTTCCTTTGAAAATCACTCTTCAAACAACCGTTTATGCTTTCCAGAAATTCTACATTATTTCAGATCTACATTATGCCATCCACATATACTTATAAGAAATGTTGTAGTGCTCCCACTCACTTTCTTGTAAATACAAGTTTCTAGCAAACATTGTATAAACCTAAAAGCTTTGATCACTCCATCAAAACATATATTCCGATTCCGAGATGCTTGCTCCAGTCCATAGAAGGATTGCTGGAGCCAGCATACCTTTTAGCATCCTTAGGATCGACAAAACCTTTTATTGTATCACATACAACTTTTCTTACGAAAACTTGGTAAGAAAACTTGTTTTGACATCCATCTGTAAGATTTCATAATCGAAAAATACAGCTAATGCCAACATGATTCCGACGGACTTAAGCATCGCTATGGGTGAGAAATTCTCATCGTAGTCAACTCCTTGAACTTGTGAAAAGACTCTTTCCCACAAGTCGAGCTTCATAGACGGTAACCGCCCACGTCCGTCTTCTTCTTAAAGACCCATTTATCTCAATGGCTTGCCGATCATCGGGCAAGTCCACCAAAGTCCATACTTTGTTCTGATATATGGATCCTATCTCGGATTTCATGGCTTCTAACCATTTGTCGGAATACGGGCCCACCATCGCTTCTCCATAGCTCGTAGGTTCATTGTTGTCTAACAACATGATATCTAAGACAGGATTACCGTACCACTTAGGAGTAGTACATATCCTTGTCGACCTACGGGGTTCGATAGCAACTTGATCCGAAGCTTTATGATCACTATCATTAACTTCCTATTCAACAGATGTAGGCTCCATAGAAAACATCTTTCTATGTTGCATCACTCTTTGGTTGAAATAAAGGTCCGACAACCTCATCAAGTTCTATCTTCCTCCCACTCAATTCTTTCAAGAGAAACTCCTTCTCGAGAAAGGACCTGTTCTTAGCGACAAACAATTTGCCCTCGGATTTGAGATAGAAGGTGTACCCAACTGTCACCTTTGGGTATCCTATGAAGATGTGTTTGTCTTCTTTGGGTTCGAGCTTCTCCGGCTGAAGCCTTAAGCATCGCAGCCCCAAACATTACGAAACGACAACTTTGGTTTCTTGCCAAACCAATGTTCATACGGCATCGTCTCAACAGACTTATATGCTGTCCTATCTAAAGTGAATGCAGCTGTCTCTAATGCATAACCTCAAAATAATAGCGGTAGATCGGTAAGAGACATCATAGATCGCACCATATTTCATAAGGTTCGATTACGACGTCCGGACACACCATTAATCTGTGGTGTTCCAGGTGGCTTCAACTGTGAAACAATTCCACAATGTCTTAAGTGATCGCCAAACTCATAACTCAAAAAATACCCTTTTGATCAGATCGTGGGAATTTGATCTTGTTGTTATGATGGTTCTTAACTTCACTCTGAAATCGCTTGAACTTTTCAAACGTTTCAGACTTGTGCTTCATTAAGTAAATATACCTATATCTACTCAAATCGTCAGTGAAGATGAGAAAATAGCGATATCCACCGCACGCTTCAATTCTCATTGGATCACACACATCTGCATGTATGATTTCCAACAAGTCACTTGCCCGTTTCATTGTACCTGAAAACGAGATCTTAGTCATCCTGCCCATGAGGCATGGCTCGCATGTGTCAAGCGATTCAAAATCAAGTGACTCCAAACATCCATCGATATGGAGTTTCTTCATGCATCTTACGCCAATATGACCTAAGCGGCAGTGCCACGAGAAAGTGGTACTATCATTATTAACTCTACATCTTTTGGCGTGAACATGTGTATCACCACGACCGAGATTCAATGAACCATTCACATAGGGTGCATGACCATGAAAGGTATCATTCATGTAAACAGAATAACCATTATTCTCTAATTTAAATGAATAACCGTATTGCAATGAACATGATCTAATCATATTCATGCTCAACGTAGACACCTGATAACATTTATCTAGGTTCAACACTAATCCCGAAGGCAGATGGAGCGTGCGATGGTGATCTCATCAACTTTGGAAACACTTCCAACACACATCGTCACCTTGCCCTTAGCCAGTCTCCGTTTAGTCCGTAGCTTTTGCTTCAAGTCACCAATAATAGCAACTGAACCGGTATCCAATACCCAGGTGCTACCAGGAGTATTAGTGAGGTACACATTAATAACACGTATATGCTTTGTTGAAGTTGCCAGCCTTCTTATCTACCATGCATTTGGGGTAATTCCGCTACCAGTGACCGTTCCCCTTACAACAGAAGCACTCAGTCTCGGGTTTGGGTTCAATCTTGGGTTCCTTCACTGGAGCGCAACTGGTTTGCCATCCATGAAGTTTCCCTTCTAGCCCTTGCCCTTCTTGAAACCAGTGGTCTTGTTAAACCATCAACACTTGATGCTCCTTCTTGATTTCTACCTTTTGCGGTCTTAAGCACCGCGAACAGCTCCAGGATCAACTCCATCCCTTGCATGTCATAGTTCATCACGAAGATCTAGTAGCTTAGTGATAGTGGCTAGAGAACTCTATCAATCACTATCTTATCTGGAAGTTTAACTCCCACTTGATTTAAGTGATTGTAGCATCCAGACATTCTGAGCACATGCTCACTAGTTGAACTATTCTCCATCTTGTTAGCTAAAGAACTTGTCAGAGGTCTCACACCTCTCAACACGGGCATGAGCCTGAAATACCAATTTCAGCTCTTGGAACATCTCATATGTTCTATGGCATTTAAAACGTCATTGGAATCCCGATTTTAAGCTGTAAAGTATGGTGCACTAAACTATCAAGTAGTCACCAGGACGTGTCTGTCAGGTGTTCACAACATCCACAGACGATGTTGTAGGGGTTTGCACGTCGAGCGGTGCATCAAAGACGTAAGCCTTTTGTGTAGTAGTGAGGACACTCCTCGGACTACGGACTTAGTCCGCATCATTGCTTACAATATCTTTCAACTTAATCTTTCTCTAAGAATGTATTGAAACAAGGAGCTACAATGTGAGCTATTTATCTACAACATATTTGCAAAGACAATTTAGACTATGTTCATGATAATTGAGTTCATCTAATTAAATTATTTAATGAACTCCCACTCAGATAGACATCCCTCTAGTCATCTAAGTGAAAAATGATCCGAGTCAACTAGGTCGTGTCCGATCATCACGTGAGACGGACTAGTCAACATCGGTGAACATCTTCATGTTGATCGTATCTTCTATACGACTCATGCTCGACCTTTCGGTCTTCCGTGTTCCGAGACCATGTCTGTACATGCTAGGCTCGTCAAGTCAACCTAAGTGTATTGTGTGTGTAAATCTGGCTTACACCCATTGTATTCGAACGTTAGAATCTATCACACCCGATCATCACGTGGTGCTTCGAAATGACGAACCTTCGCAACGGTGCACAGTTAGGGGGAACACTTTCTTGAAATTATTACGAGGGATCATCTTATTTAAGCTACCGTCGTTCTAAGCAAATAAGATGTAAAACATGATAAACATCACATGCAATCAAATAGTGACATGATATGGCCAATATCATTTGCTCCTTTGATCTCCATCTTCAGGGCTCCATGATCATCGTTGTCACCGGCATGACACCATGATCTCCATCATCATGATCTCCATCATCGTCTCTTCTTGAAGTTGTCTCGTCATCTATTACTTCTACTACTATGGCTAACGCTTTAGCAATAAAGTAAAGTAATTACATGACGTTTATGTTGACACGCAGGTCATAAATAAATTAAGGCAACTCCTATGGCTCATGCCGGTTGTCATACTCATCGACATGCAAGTCGTGATTCCTATTACAAGAACATGATCAATCTCATACATCACATATATCATTCATCACATCCTTTTGGCCATATCACATCACAAGGCATATGCTGCAAAAACAAGTTAGACGTCCTCTAATTGTTGTTGCAAGTTCTTACGTGGCTGCTATAGGTTTCTAGCAAGAACGTTTCTTACCTACGCCAAAACCACAACGTGATATGCCAATTTCTATTTACCCTTCATAAGGACCCTTTTCATCAAATCCGATTCGACTAAAGTGGGAGAGACAGACACCCGCTAGCCACCTTATGCAACTAGTGCATGTCAGTCGGTGGAACCAGTCTCACGTAAAAGTACGTGTAAGGTCGGTCCGGGCCGCTTCATCCCACGATGCCGCCAAATCAAGATAATACTAGTAACGGCAAGTAAATTGACAAAATCGACACCCACAACTACTTTGTGTTCTACTCGTGCATAGAAAATACGCATAGACCTAGCTCTGATACCACTGTTGGGGATCGTAGCAGAAATTTAAAATTTTCTACGCATCACCAAGATCAATCTATGGAGTAATCTAGCAATGAGGGGAAGGAGAGTGCATCTACATACCCTTGTAGATCGCTAAGTGGAAGCATTCAAGTGAACGGGGTTGATGGAGTCGTACTCGTCGTGATCCAAATCACCGATGATCCTAGCGCCGAACGGACGGCACCTCCGCGTTCAACACACGTACGGTTGGGAGACGTCTCCTCCTTCTTGATCCAGCAAGGTGGGAGGAGAAGTTGAGGGAAAACTACGACAGCACGACGGCGTGGTGGTGATGGAGCTTGTGGTTCTCCGGCAGGGCTTCGCCAAGCACTACGGAGGAGGATGCGGTGTTGGAGGAGGAAGAGGGCTGCGCCAGGGGAAGGGTGCAGCTGCCCTCTCTCTCCCTCACTATATATAGGGGGAAGGGAGGAGGGGGAGGCGCCCTAGGGTTCCCTAGGGGATGGGCGGCGGCCACACGGGAAACCCTAGATGGGTTTGGGCGCCCCCACCCCCTAGGAAACTTGCCCCCCAAGCCGGGAGGGGCGGCTGCCCTAGGGGTGGCGCCCCCACCTCTCCTGGTTACGTAAGATGGGGTGGGAGGGGCGCTCAGCCCCTTAGTGGGCTGACGTGCCCTCTCCCCTTGGCCCATAAGGCCCCCCAACGCTTGCCGGGGCCTCCGAAACGCCTTTCGGACACGCTGGTCATCACCTGGTACCCCCGGAACAATTCCGGACTCCAATACCCTTCGTCCAATATACCGATCTTCACCTCCGGACCATTCCGGAGCTCCTCGTCATGTCCGGGATCTCATCCGGGACTCCGAACAACCTTCGGTAACCACATACTATTTCCCATAACAACTCTAGCGTCACCGAACCTTAAGTGTGTAGACCCTACGGGTTCGGGAACCATGCAGACATGACCGAGACAACTCTCCGGCCAATAACCAACAGCGGGATCTGGATACCCATGTTGGCTCCCACATGTTCCACGATTATCTCATCGGATGAACCACGATTTTGAGGATTCAATCAATCCCGTATACAATTCCCTTTGTCCAGCGGTATTGTACTTGCCCGAGATTCGATCGTCGATATCCGATACCTTGTTCAATCTCGTTACCGGCAAGTCTCTTTACTCGTTCCGTAACACATCATCCCGTGATCAACTCCTTGGTCACATTGTGCACATTATGATGATGTCCTACCGAGTGGGCCCAGAGATACCTCTCCATTTACACAGAGTGACAAATCCCAGTCTCGATTCGTGCCAACCCAACAGACTCTTTCGGAGATACCTGTAGTGTACCTTTATAGCCACCCAGTTACAATGTGACGTTTGGCACACCCAAAGCACTCCTACGGTATCCGGGAGTTGCACAATCTCATGGTCTAAGGAAATGATACTTGACATTAGAAAAGCTTTAGCATACGAACTACACGATCTTTGTGCTAGGCTTAGGATTGGGTCTTGTCCATCACATCATTCTCCTAATGATGTGATCCCGTTATCAACAACATCCAATGTCCATGGTCAGGAAACTGTAACCATCTATTGATCAATGAGCTAGTCAACTAGAGGCTTACTAGGGACATGGTGTTGTCTATGTATCCACACACGTATCTGAGTTTCCTATCAATACAATTCTAGCATGGATAATAAACGATTATCATGAACAATGAAATATAATATAATAATAACTAATTTATTATTGCCTCTAGGGCATATTTCCAACAATAATTATCAATTTAATTTTCTTTATTGTGGCAAGAATATTCAGATCCATAAGATTCAAGACAAAATTTTAATATTGACATAAAAATAATAATACCTCAAGCATACTAACAAAGTAATTTTGTCTTTCAAAATAACATGGCCAAAGAAAGTTCATCCCGACAAAATCATATAGTTTGGTTATGCTCCATCTTCGTCACACAAAATATTCAAATCATGCACAACCCCGATGACAAGCCAAGCAATTGTTTCATACTTTAGTATTCTCAAACTTTTTCAACTTTCACGCAATACATGAGCACGAGCCATGGACATAGCACTATAGGTGGAATAGAGTGGTGGTTGTGGAAAATACAAAAAGGAGGAAGATGGTCTCACATCAACTAGGCGTATTAATGGGCTATGGAGATTCCCATCAATAGATATCAATGTGAGTGAGTAGGGATTGCCATGCAACGGATGCACTAGAGCTATGAATGTATGAAAGCTCAACAAAAGAAACTAAGTGGGTGTGCATCGAACTTGCTTGCTCACGAAGACCTAGGGCATTTGAGGAAGCCCATCGTTGGAATATACAAGCCAAGTTCTATAATGAAAATTTCCCACTAGTATATTAAAGTGACAAAGTAAGAGACTCTCTATCATGAAGACCATGGTGCTAGTTTGAAGCACAGGTGTGGAAAAAGGATAGTAGCATTGTCTGTTCTCTCATTTTCTATGATTTTTTTGTTTGGCTTATTTGGCCTCTCGTTTTATTGTTGGATTATCTGGCCTGTTTTTTTCCTCACACAGGACAATGCTCTAATAATGATGATCATCACACTTCTATTTATTTACAACTCAAGGATTACAACTCGATACTTAGAACAAAATATGACTAAATGAGTGCCTCTGGCGGTGTACCAGGATGTGCAATGAATCAGGAGTGACATGTATGAAAAAAATTATGAATGGTGGCTTTGCCACAAATACGATGTCAACTACATGATCATGCAAGGCGATATGACAATGATGGAGCGTGTCATAATAAACGGAACGGTGGAAAGTTGCATGGCAATATATCTCAGAATGGCTATGGAAATGCCATAATAGGTAGGTACGGTGGCTGTTTTGAGGAAGGTAAATGGTGGGTTTATGGTACCGGCGAAAGTTGCGCGGTACTAGAGAGGCTAGCAACGGTGGAAGGGTGAGAGTGTGTATAATCCATGGACTCAACATTAGTCATAAAGAACTCACATACTTATTGCAAAAATCTACAAGTCATCAAAACCAAGAACTACGCACATGCTCCTAGGGGGATAGATTGGTAGGAAAAGACCATCGCTCTTCCCCGACCACCACTCATAAGGAAGACAATCAAAGAAATACCTCATGCTTCAAATTTGTTACACAACGGTTACCATACGTGCATGCTACAGGACTTGCAAACCTCGACACAAGTATTTCTCAAATTCACAACTACTAAACTAGCATGACTCTAATATCACCATCTTCATATCTCAAAACAATCATAAGGAATCAAACTTCTCATAGTATTCAATGCACTTTATATGAAAGCTTTTATTATATCCCTCTTGGATGCCCATCATATTAGGACTAAATTCATAACCAAAGAAAATTACCATGCTGTTTAGGACTCTCAATAATATAAGTGAAGCATGAGAGTTCATCTATTTCTTCAAAATAGAACCACCGCCGTGCTCTAAAAGGATATAAGTGAAGCACTAGAGCAAATGGCAAACTACTCCAAAAGATATAAGTGAAGATCAATGAGTAGTTGAATAATTATGTAACTATGTGAAGACTCTCTAACATTCAATAATTTCAGATCTTGGGATATTATTCAAACAGCAATCAAAACAAAATAAAATAAAATGACGCTCCAAGCAAAACACATATCATGTGGTGAATAAAAATATAGCCTCAAGTAAAGTTACCTATGAACGAAGACGAAAGAGGGGATGCCATCCGGGGCATCCCCAAGCTTAGGTTCTTGGTCGTCCTTGAATATTACCTTGGGGTGCCTTGGGCATCCCCAAGTTTAGGCTCTTGCCACTCCTTATTCTATAGTCCATCGAATCTTTACCCAAAACTTGAAAACTTCACAACACAAAACTCCACAGAAAACTCGTAAGCTCCGTTAGTATAAGAAAAAAATCACCACTTTTGGTACTGTTGTGAAATAATTCTTTATTTATATTGGTGTAATATCTACTGTATTCCAACTTCTCTATGGTTCATACCCTCCGATACTACTCATAGATTCATCAAAATAAGCAAACAATACATAGAAAACAGAATCTGTCAAAAACAGAACAGTCTGTAGCAATCTGTAACTCCCGAATATGGATGTAACTCCAAAAATTCTGAAAAATTAGGAAGACCAGGATAAAAAGTATATTGATCTACTTCAGTTGGAATTGGTATTTTATCGCTCTCTCATAAGAAATGATAATTATTTTCGTGAGCGCATACTTTATGTTTTTATCAGCAAGATCAAACAACAATCACCCAAGAAAATCCTAAAGGCTTTACTTGGCACTTTATTGAAACAAAAGCTATAAAACATGATTACTATAGTATCTTAATCATGAGGACACACAAAAACAGTAGGGGTAAATGTTGGGTTGTCTCCCAACAAGCGCTTTTCTTTATTGCCTTTTTAGCTAGGCATGATAATTTCAATGATGCTCACATAAAAGATAAGAATTGAAACATAATGGGAGCATCATGAAGCATATGACAAGAACATTTAATTCTAACCCACTTCCTATGCATAGAGATTTTGTGAGCAAATAATTTATGGGAACAAGAATCAACTAGCATAGGAAAGCAAAACAAGCATAACTTCAAAACTTTAAGCACATAGAGAGGAAACTTGATATTATTGCAATTCCTACGAGCATATATTCCTCCCTCATAATAATTATCAGTAGAATCATGAATGAATTCAACAATATAACCATCACATAAAGCATTCTTTTCATGATCTACAAGCATAGAATTTTTATTACTCTCCACATAAGCAAATTTCTTCTCATGAATAGTAGTGGGAGCAAACTCAACAAAATAACTATCATATGAGGCATAACCCAATTTAAAGTTAAAATCATGATGACAAGTTTCATGGATATCATTATTCTTTATAGCATATGTGTCATCACAATAATCATGATAGATAGGAGGGATGCTTTCATCATAATAAATTTGCTCATCAAAACTTGGGGGACAAAAAATATCATCTTCACTAAACATAGCATCCCCAAGCTTGGGACAAACATTAATTGCAGAAAATAAATTCTCAAACATGTCATTCTCATCAAACATAGCATCCCCAAGCTTGGGTCTTTTCATATCATAAGCATAATCACTCTCATCAT